>NC_058414.1:105384607-105452272 GCF_002201575.2 Neomonachus schauinslandi | reverse complement strand
CCCCCCCCCCCCCCCCCCCCGTTTTTGGTTATGTCCTATTTCCCAGCATTCAGTCTTTGAGAATTTTAAGGACTTTCATTTTCTGTTTGGCTTGTACAACTCTGACTTCGTTCCCCAGCCTCTTGAGATCGTGAGGTCTGAGAGGGCATGTCCTGCAGTGGGGTTAGGGTTAGCTCCTTGACTGTCGGTCATGCCCAGCCTGGTCCATTATCCTGTGTTTGCTGTTTTATATTTCTACATTCTGTTTTATACGGAATATATATGTTTAGCTAATTGTTGTATTTTGTATTTCTCTAGCTAATTTTTTCTTCATAAATCGCACTATTTTTCAAATAATTACAAGATCTTCAATTTTATTATTTTTTTAAGATTTTATTTATTTAAGGGACTCCTGGGTGGCTCAGTTGGTTAAGTGTCTTGCCTTCAGCTCAGGTCATGATCTCAGGGTCCTGGGATGGAGCCCCACAGCTGGCTCCTTGCTCAGCAGAGAGCCTGCTTCTCCCTCTCCCTCAGCTGCTCCCCCTGCTTGTGCTCTCTGTCAAATAAATAAATGAAATCTTTTTAAAAGATAAAAGGCACTTAGAAATGTTTTTCTCCATAAACAAGTATCACCAGTAGAAACTTGATAGACGCATCACCATGAATGTATTGTCACCATTTTCACAGAATTTAAGATGTGTCTTCCTAATCTTCAGATCTGTGTAGACTGCTGCCTCTCAACTCAGGGTTCTAATGGATTCCTAAAACACAGTGTTCCTTTTGTGCTCATTATAACTGTGTGGTGAGGAATTAACAGGCACATGGGGCTTGAACACACCGTAACCTCACTCATCACAGTTCTGAGGGTGTCCATTGTGTCAGTCATTTATGAGAACCCTACCCAGAGATGGCGGAAGTGCTTTTTTTTAAAGACTGGATTTTGGACATTTAAATGCTTTCTGTCTTTTTTTTTTTTTTTTTAGATTTTATTTATTCATTTGAGACACACACAGAGAGAGAGAGAGAGAGGGCATGAGCAGGGGGAGAGACAGAGGGAGAGGGAGAAGCAGGCTCCCCGCTGAGCCAGGAGCCTGACATGGGGCTTGATCCTAGGACCCTGGGATCATGACCTGAGCCGAAGGCAGATGCTTAACCATCTGAGCCACCCAGGTGCCCCTGCTTTCTGTCTTTACCTTCAGAGCTAAGTGTGTTCTGTCGTGTGTCCCTCAGGTCAAAGATGAACAGCATCAGTGTTCTCTGGGGCATCTGAAGATCCCTCTCAGTCAGCTGCTTACCAGCGATGACATGACCATGAACCAGCGATTCCAGCTCAGTAATTCAGGTCCCAACAGCACTCTGAAGATGAAGATCGCCCTCAGGGTACTGTAGTCTGCTGCACGTGCAGGAGTGGACGGGGAGACAGGCAGCACTGCCGATGCTCGCGGGCCCTGCCCCAGAGTGTGGCAGAGAGCACGGGGCACTCACCTGGGGAGCGAGGAAACCACTGCTGACGGTTTCCGGGTGCCTAAGGGAGAGCTGATTGAGGCCTGGACCCAGACCTCTGCCCAAGCTGGTATTTCCAGATTGCTTGAGCAGGCCAAGTTAAATTTTCAAAGGTCATTCAGGAGAGAAAATTTAATAAAATTCTACAAGGTGGTAGAAATTAGAAACAAAAATTTTTTTGTCTAAAATAGACTGATTCTTGTGACTGTCTAAGGAATGTTCAAAATAAAGTTGGCAAACATGAAAAATGCTAAAACTCACTGACTTTTAAAATGCAAATTAAAAAGAACCCACTTTTTAAAAAATTAAAGCAGACTTAGTGGAGCGTGCAGTGTACATGGTCTCTTTGCACTTGGTCCCAATTCTGGGGATCGGCACAGTTTCTCCAGAAAGGCCTACAGTGTCTCCAGGCCATAAGCGATAGGGCCCCTTGAACCAAGAACCCTTTCTCTGCAAATCTGACTTTCAGGAGGAAGACACAATGCAGACAGACCACGAACATGAAGATGTTTTCTGCAGCTTTATTTTATAAAAGCGGGAAAAGGTGACACTGATACAGTAACCCCAGGGTGCAGGGTTTGTGAGTGCAGGCTCTGCTCAGTGGAGTATTGCACACCCGGACACTACAGATGAAAGCCAGCAAAGCAAAGGGTCTGCGTGCTCACACAAGCCGGGGAGCGCAAGGCCTGCTCCCGCATGGAGGCTGCTCTGTGTGGTGGCCCCCCGGAGAGGGTGTCCTCGCCTCTCATCCGTGCTCGGGGGCACTCGGCTCAGGCTCACCCAGCAGTGACTGCACCCCACAACTGGGCAGGAATGCGTGCAAATGGAGGAGGCTGAAGAGAGCACACAGATGTGACGTTCATATCATGGAAGTGATACTTTGATTCATTAGACTTTGCTTTTTCTAAACTGTAATATGGCGTTATTTTAATAATAGAGTAGCTGGACATACACGAGACTGTTTATAATGTTTTGTGCCGACTTTTAAAGAAGCATTTGCAAATGAATAAATCTGAAGCTGTTCGGGTAGCAGGCTGTTCTAGCGTCCCTGATCTTAACTTCATGTTTATTTCCACCCCTAGGTACTCCAACTCGAAAAGCAAGAAAGGTCTCCAGACCACCAACACTCAGCTCAAGTAAAGCGACCCTCTGTTTCTAAGGAGGGGAGGAAAATATCGGTGAGGTCTCAGGTGTCTGCATCTCCAGGCTCCAGTGACAGCAACACAGCCCCGTGCACGCCAGTCATCGGGAGCGGCGATAAGCCTGGCGTGGAAGAGAGAGCCCAGCCTGTGGAGGCCAGCCCCCAGGGGCCACGAGACCTGGGCAGAAGCTCCTCCAGCCTTCAGGCCAGTGCCACCTGCTCGCCCAGCCATGTCTCCGTCAAGGAGCCCACCCCAAGCATAGCCTCAGACGTATCACTGCCCATCGCCACCCAGGAGCTTCGGCAGAGACTGCGGCAGCTAGAGAAGTAACTAGACGTCCCATCTCCTTTGTTCTTGTCAAACCAGAGCACGCACCTTTCATGCTGTAGGGAGGGAACATCATCTTAAGTTAGCTAAAAGAACTTCACGTGGCTTTGGCCTTTTGCTCACTGAGTCTTTGACTTTGAAAATAAACCTGCCGTTTTCTAGGACCTAATATTTGGCTCATTTGAGGATCAGGAAGCAGTGGGGTAACAGGTTCCATGAATAGGAAAGGGTCTGAAGCCGTGGTGTGGCTGTTCTCAGACCAGGAAGGCAGGATCTAGATCTGATGTGTGCTCTCAGCACAGCGATTGTGTCTGGGCTCTAAGAACAGGTCCTGTGTGCTCAGCGTTACGACCATTGGCCATTGTTGTCTAGTGTTCAGATTTAAGATGTGCCCCAGGGTTCTTGAGAGAAGGAGGAAAACAGCTTACAGTTACCACAAGCTTCAGATGTTAGCCTTTTCCTCCCAGCGGAAGGAATAAACTTGCCCTTTGAAGCCATTCTTCCTGTCTGTTGTTCTCAGAGGTGTGTTGAGGAATCGGAAGTGGAGGCAGAGATGAAATGAGTGCTCCTGGGGGTAGAGGAAGCATGCAGGTCTGTGACCCACACTCAGCACGCTTTTTTCCTTCGTACCTTCTCACGTCCACTATTTTGGAAAAAAGAAGCCAGTCCCTTCCTGCAATTTTAAATAAGAAAGTACTTTTTATCAGGAGCCAAATTTGGGGAGTAGCTGTGATGATCTTGGGGGACGTTGCGCTGGGGAAGCCGTTGGTGGCCTTGGGAGTCTGTGCTTCAACCCCGAGAGAGAGAAAGCGAGGGATAGTGTTTTGTCAGAGAGGCTGCCAGTAAAAATCAGAGCAAGCAACGTGTGGGGCTTTGAGAACGCATACGTAGGTTTGGGTAGTGACGGAATTGATGTTTGTAATTAGGAGACCTCCGAGTCTCATGAGTTCTGAATGACTAAGTTATGTTGGAGCCTCATTTGAAATGTGGGTTCAGCTGGTTGATTAAGAGTCCGAAGTTCAAATTTTGTTCAAGTCCATGGGTAATTTGGTTCCTTCTTGTGCCAGTGACGTACAGGCCTTCAGTTCTGAGGAGAGCCGTAACTTTCTGCTTTGCTTCCCCAGTGGGACGACCCTGGGGCAGTCGCCCCTGGGGCAGATCCAGCTGACCATCCGGCACAGCTCACAGAGAAACAAGCTCGTGGTGGTGGTACACTCCTGCAGGTGAGCTGGGCACCCTGGGGCCCCAGGGTAGCCATTACACGGGGAACAAAATACTGAATTCTAGCCTCACCAAATAGACGAATTTATTTCATCTTTAAAGAACAAAGTCATGAGGTTGTACTGTAATCCTAGTATTCAGTGGTGTATTCTTGCTTTGTTCTCGACATTGTTTCATAAGTATCTTCTATTCATAAGCATTTTGGTTGCTTTGTAATACGCTCTTCGGCTGCCATCCTGGATGTTTAGATTGCCCACGAACGAACATATCTTTCTTTTTTCTTGAAGTGTCTCTTTGGGATTAAATTTCCAGGAGTAAGTTTGTATCAATTCAAAGGATCCAAAAAATTTTATGGGGTCATGATAGGTATTGCCAATAGTCTTTCAAGCTATTTCTGGAGCATACCAGTTGACATTGGCACCCAAGGGTACAGGTGTGCCTTTCCCACCCTACCCCCCCCAATCGAGAACAGTTTATTGTGCAGTGTACTAATTTAGTAAGTGTAACATGAGATGACAGTGTTGCTTTAATTTGTATTATATTAGTGATGATAGTATGCAGCCAACTAATTATTTCCCTTTTAGGTAGAAGTTATATAAAATGCATGACATAAATATTTGGATCTTATAAAAGACTGTTAGAAACATAGGAAGTTAGAATTAGTGACATTTAGAAATACTATATAAATGTAGGGTTCAGTTTTGAAACTGTTTATTGAGCACCTTATGTATTCTTGCTGTGAGGTAATTACTGTCATAGAGGACTCTCACCAGATAATCCCCTAAGTAGATTTTCAGGTTGATCAATAAGTGCGTAATTTGAAGTGGTTGCATGTAATTAAATGCTCGACTGTGTTTGGCTCAGACCAGTTGTCCTAGGAGAAGTGCAGCGTGGGCTGCACAAAGGAGGTGAAAGGTTCGGGAGAGCGAAGGACAGAGAGTGGAGTGAGCAGCCTGAGCCGGCACGGAGGAGGGTGTGTGGCCTCGCTGGGGCCTCCCGGAAGGTTCCTTCCCTTGGCTGTAAGGCCGACCATACTCCCTCACTGGGAGAAGACAGACAGTAAAGTACTGTGGAAAGATAAACCAGCAGTTTCCATTTTCAAAGCAGAGCAAGGTATCAGAATGTCCCCCAAATACTGGGCTCAAGAAATGGAGGCAGAAGTCGCCTCCGCCAACAAGTGAGCACAGGGCAAAGACAGAAGCACACTTTGCTCCTTTGTGCTTCTCAGTGGTTTAGATAAATGGGAAATTAGAACAGTGAATTTGAACGTGACGCTGTCATTTTCCTAGATTCTAATATCTAGTGTTCTCTGGTTTGTGTCATAAGAAATCTCATTGCCTTCTCTGAAGATGGCTCTGACCCCTATGTCCGCATGTATTTGTTACCAGACAAGAGGAGATCAGGAAGGAGAAAAACACACGTGTCAAAGAAAACACTGAACCCCGTGTTTGACCAGAGGTATGGTGTTTACTCCAGTGGGGCGGGGGGGGGGGGGGGGCAGACTATTGAATCCTCAAATAAGGAAGGCTCGATCAATACTCTTGAATGACTAACACATTCAAACCAACACTGTTGGGAAGTATCAGTGAAAAACTCCAGATTAGCACCCACAGACTTGTCAGCATAAATAAATAAATACTTTGAACTTCATCTAGAAGCGCTAAACATAGTAAGTCCAAATTGTGAACATTGTGGAAGAGAGACTCATGAATGAGGACCTTAAAGAACTTTATTTTATGAGGTTGTATCTATTGATTTTTCTGAGTTATAAAGTAAAAACTGAGAATTTAAAATTTTTTCTTCAGATTTTTATTTAAATTCTAGTTAGTGAACATACAATGTAATATTGGTTTCAGGAGTAGAATTCAGTGGTTCATCGCTTACATACAACACCCAGTGCTCAATTTTACATTTTATTTTAAATAACAGTAATAAACCTATAACATCTTAAAATATTCTTCTGAAAAACTAGTTTCCAAAACAATAAAAAATATATAAATAAATGGCATTATTGTTTAACGTTTTTGCAGATCTCTCTAATGGTTTGTCTAAATAAAGGTCCTACTTTTTCTGCTGTCAGTCTGATGTGCTCATCTCTAGAGAGGGTCTCGGGGGCCTCCGGGGGCCTCAGGCCACATTTAAAGAAGCCTCAGTCTGTGCAAACTGGGTACCTTACATTACAGTCTCTGTAGCTAAAAATCCACCAGCATTTTGGGAAATAATATTAAGTCAGATGGTGTCAAAGTATCTGTCACTTGTGTTTACATTTATCTTTAAAGGGACTGGTCGTTTTATCATAACTTCATGCCAACAACTCTATCTAAACCAAGGTCATAAGCTGACGGGTGTGCACCAAATCCTGGTGTGGGTGTGTTTTGACAGTGTTCTCACTTAGCCCCCAGCATTTAAGGATTCAGAGACCCCACCTGCAAGTCTGGGTTTCTAGCTGCTCCAGCTCCATGGAAAGGCTGGCCGCATTCCAGCCACGTCCCTACAGGGCCTCAGGCTCTCTGTCCTCTGGTTTACCAGAGACCCTGCCTCACAATGGCCGGACACCGGCCAGGACACCACTTGGTGCCCCTGCAGGCATTTTGGCTTGTGGCGTCTGAGTTCAGCCATTAAAAAGTGCACTGCAGATCTGTTCACTTCCGTGAGGCTGTGTCACTTAGTTCGTTCACCCAGGCGTTTTATTTAGTGTTCTGTAGTCTTTAGGCCTGGATGAGTGAACTGGTCTGGACCCTCTGCTGTGTCCTACAAACGTACAGTCCCCCGTCCTTATAACTAAATACAACAGCCCTCCCCACGCGTGAGGGAGCCACACGCAAGAGGGCCTTTCCCATATTTAGGGTGCAAGAGTCACCACGTATGTTTGGAAAATAATGGGAAAAAAATGTTTTTGAGTCTTCATGAAATGCCAGATCCAAAAACTGAACAAAACTCAACTGTGTAATAAAAAATCAACGTAACATTTGGAACTGTCTCATAAGCAGAAATGTCATTTTTTAGTTATAATAAAATACAATAAAATTATGGGGAAATTTAAGGAAGGTCCTCTTTTTTCCATGTCAGCTTTGATTTCAGTGTTTCATTACCAGAGGTACAGAGGAGAACGTTGGATGTAGCAGTGAAGAACAGTGGCGGCTTCCTGTCCAAAGATAAAGGGCTTCTTGGCAAAGTAAGTTTGAAAAATATCCTTGGTCAGTTCCTATATTTTATAAACATTAAACACTTACCCAAAGTGCATTTTTTTTTTTCAGACCATACTTAAATAAGTGGAAAGGGGTGAACTTCCTCTGTAATTATGCTTATTTATAAAATAGTGGACTATGAAAGACCATGTTGTCTAAAACCTGATTACCTTTTGAAGATTATTTTTAAGTTTTCATTGTTTTTACATATTCATATTGTTGGCATATTATTCATCTAAATCAGTGGCTTTATTTCTCTGAATTTATTCTAGTCTTTGTCTAAACTCACATGTAACTCTTGCATAAGATTATATATTCTTTAATATTAAATGTACAAGGGGCCAAGGTGGGGAAGAGGAGTTTTCAGTTATGGATCCAGTTACCGGTGATCCGTCCCATCTGTGCTGCCGTGAATGGCACTTGAGCCAATATCCCTGTAAATTACCTGCACTGATTCTTCTTAAAAACTGTTTTGAGACTGCTGGATACAGGGTGGACTCTTGGATGTGATCCACTATATCATTCATGGGGGGTCATCAGGGCCCAAAACACTGACAGAGCCTCAAGATAACAGAGAGGGGGTTCCGTCCTGAGGCAGGAAGAGGTTGGAAAGGCTGGGAGGACTGGGGGCGTGAGCAGGGGCTGCTCCCCCCACTGTAACAAATGTTGTTCCACCAACAGGTGTTGGTTGGTCTGGCGTCTGAAGAACTAGCCAAGGGTTGGACCCAGTGGTGAGTGTCCCACCACAGACGAGTCCCGTGTGTTTACTTCACAACACTCTCCCCAGCTGACCTCACGTCTGTCCCCCTCTCCCTGTGCACCCCTAGGTATGACCTCACGGAAGATGGCACAAGACCACACGTGGTGACGTAGTCCATGCCGGGCGCGAGGAGCCCGCCCCAGTGTCCGCACTCACACTGTGTGCTCAGAGCACACCATCCCGCACATGTACCAACACTGTTTTTATAATTTCAGTGTATTTAGTTATATAAATCTTCATAGTTTTATAAACCATGTTGACGTTTTAGGCATATTTGGCCAATATTATCATTAGATTTTGTATGTTTAATTTTCTGTAGTATTTCACTAGTTATTATAGCGTGTGGTAAGGTAGCCGTTAATTACCGTGTCACGTAAAGGTGTGTGTCAGTTACATCCAGTAGGAAGCAGATGTGTGTATATGCTTTACTGTTGCCTTGTTTTGTACACACTGAGGTACACTATGCCATGTAAATAGACTATTTTTTATAATCTCTACATGCTGGTTTGAATTCTGAAGAAAATGGATTAAGGAAATATATTTTTTTCTTCTAAAATGTATTAAATTCTTACGACAGATAATCATTTTGTCTTTGCAGGGTAAAGTTCTCAGTGACCAATTTTATGGTGTTTCTTTTTTTAAAAAAGGCTGAAAGTTTAAATATTAGTATTCTTCTGCCCATCATGAATGACGGAAGTATTCAAAATATTACCAGTTTCATAAATATAAAGATGTATTATTGAGAGTTAGTTGAAGTGCTTACAAGGAAAAGTGTGTAACTGAGTCATACAAAATACTAAGAGCATTGTCATGATTCATAAATCATGATGCACTAATTTGAACTTTCTTACGTAAAATGAAATGTCTTAAGTTTATTTTTAATTGCTTGATATAACCTACTCATGAAGTAGTACAGAGATACACAGTTATACTTCCTAAAATATAATACAAATTTCCAGTGTTAGCACTTAGGCTATTGTGAAACCATCGGTCATGAGCTTTGTTAATTTTCAGTGTTTTCCCAGCCTGTGAAGACAGGCTCACACGGTCACCATAAGGTTTGTGGGGTAGATCTGGTAAGTAGGTAGGAGGTTGTTTTAAAAACCAACGGCTCGTTCATTCATCCGTCGGTGCGACATCATCCGTCGGACCCTGTGCGCGAGGCCGGGGGCTTCCAGCACGGCGGCTGTTGACTTTAAATAACCATTTCCTGAGTCTCTTCACTGTACACCGTGACTGACCTCAGTACTGGGATATGGTGATACCGTTTTTATTTTGGAATACTTGTTTTCTTCTTGGATTATTGCAGCATGTTTTAGGTCCTCGAGGCCCAGGCCTCTGGGGGGATGAGGCTCTGCATCAGTGTCGGCTGCGCATGTGTCTGAGAAGCGTGTGACGCGGACAACTTCTCAGCCGTGAGAACATTCTGTATCACGTATGCAGATGCTGGGGGAATAGAGCTTTGCGACTGACTCTGGAGATCGTACCATAAGTCGTCTCATGGACTCACGACTGCTCGTGTGACCAAAATACCAAAGTGCCTGTGGTGGACGCTGATTGTTATTCCTGCGCACGTCTGCCTTCCAGCAGATTTCATGTTTGTTTTCATTTACACTTGGAACCGTGGGTTTGTTCATAATGGAGTCTGTAGTTCACAACACATTTCATGTAACCATAAAGACAGTATAATCTCACTGTTTCCTAGTTAATGGAACTTCACTATAAACCATGTCCAATGTACAGGAGGAAGTTTATTAATATATTGATGCACACATAAACATATGCACACAAAAAATTTAACTGTGGTATTTAGTAGCATGATAAAGGCAGGTAACTACTTATTAAATCTAGTTGCCTGCCCATGGTATTAGATTTATTAAAGATTTGTTTTTTTAATTCAGTCTGTTGAAGGGCTTCTGGCATAATCTATAAAAAGAGAACCACTCACTGAAATGCATCATACCAATAATTTTTTACCAACATCCTAAACATTTGGGTTTTGCAATCACCAATAGGTACATATTTACTTTATGGAATGCTTTATTTAAGTAATGAGGCAAAATAAATACAATGAAAGGTAGAAAGCCAGTTAGCAGCATGACACGTGCCTTGTGATACAGGGACTGGGGAGCCTGGAGACAGACCCATCTGCAGGTTCTGAGGCCTCTGGCAGCGGGCTTCATTCTGCTTAAGAGGAAAGAAAGAAGGAAAGGGACAATTCTAAAGACATAAAACGTTTCCCGATGTGATCCTGTCTTTTGTGGCAAGAAGAGCATTCAACGAGAAGCTCTTTTACCCTGTGGGCAGGGTTGAGAATTACTGTCGAGGCCAGACTCCAGGATCCTGGTGATGGAGAACACTTGAGTTCTCAAAATGTTCATCACTGGTTCAATAATAGGTTCATCCAGGAAAAGGGAACGTTAACTTTTCTATATTAAGCCAAACCAATGGGAGGAAAATTAAATGAAATTGAATTCTGTTAGTTTATACATGTGGGTTGCCTATCCTGTGCCTTAAAGTATGGAAGTTTGGCGGCATTGTTTTCAAGTTTCAGATCATAGCTGTATTCACTTTATATTCTATACTAGGAGAATTCATTTTGCAGATACGTTTCATCAGGAGGTCAGCCCTTTTCCAAGAACCTAAGCTCAGTGTAGACCAGCGTGTATAAACTCTGGTCGTCACCCACTGCAAATGGAAAACAGAGGGTTTTTTTAAATTACTATGATAGAATGTCCTTTTTGATCAACTAATTTTACATGACAATGCATGTATTTATTCAATAAACTTTTATGTTCGCTAACTTGTGATTTGTTTTTCCTTTGTCTTTTGAAATGAAGTTTTTAGTGTGGGATCAAACGATTTGAAAAGGAGATACAGTACATTATTTATCCATGCTGTGTGTGAATTCTTTCATTTCCAAAAGAACATGAGATCATTGATCCTAGTCCTCTTGTGCCCATCTTTTTAGTCTTCATGCCCAAGGTGGGGCTCAAATCTACAACCCTGAGATCAAGAGTCAGATGCTCTACCAACTGGGCCAGCCAGGTGCCCCTCTCTTGTTCCCATCTTAATTTGACTCTCCTCTGCCTGCTTTAGACTTGGAGTCGTGAAAACAGCTCTTATGAAAGACAATCACAAGTAGAAAAAAATAGTCTTTGAGGGTCTTTTGTACGTAGAGTTCTGAGAAGTGATGACCCAGAGAAAGGCTGGCTGGACCAGGTGGGAAAGCACTAGGCCGGGCCCTGCCGATGCCCCATGGCCACTGCAAACCCGGCCCTTCTGGCTCCTTTACCATCTTCAACCAGACTGAATGTGGACGAACATGGGTGTTAGTTCCGGTCCCTGTGTTAATATTTACTCTGCGTTCTGCTTGATGCCAGTGACACACATGGTCTCCCAGTTTCTATCTGCAGTACAGACTGCCGCGGGGCTGAGACCCGTCAACCCAGTGCCTCCTTGTAAGGCCTCACGGTGTGTCTGTCCGCGTCAGCCGAGGGGTTGGGGATGGACACCTAGATGGTACCTCTGCCTCCCTGTGCCTCTCTCTGTGTGCAGGTACCAGGTCCCTTAGTCCCACCCCGGAATACATC
Organism: Neomonachus schauinslandi; assembly: GCF_002201575.2. Lineage (NCBI taxonomy): Eukaryota > Metazoa > Chordata > Mammalia > Carnivora > Phocidae > Neomonachus > Neomonachus schauinslandi. The sequence continues at coordinate 105,440,559 of NC_058414.1, read as the reverse complement.
CGCTTGGCTGTCCTCCCGAGTCCAAGCCACTGCCCTTCCCGTCTGTCAGCTCCCGGCGCCAGCGCTTGGGCCTCCGCCCCCTGCATTCTCCATGCAACAACCAAAGGGATCTTTGAAAACACACCTCTAGGGGCGCCTGGGTGGCTCAGTCATTAAGCGTCTGCCTTCGGCTCAGGTCATGGTCCCAGGGTCCTGGGATCAAGCCCCGCATCGGGCTCCCTGCTCCGTGGGAAGCCTGCTTCTCCCTCTCCCACTCCCCCTGCTTGTGGTCCCTCTCTCTCTGTGTCTCTCTCTGTCAAATAAGTAAATAAAATCCTTAAAAAAAAAAAAAGAAAACACACCTCTCTTTACTGCTCTCCATGCTCTTAGAAGAAAAACCAAGAGTGTATCAAGCTGTGAGGCCCTTCCAATCCTTCTGCAGTGCCACTCATCCATGATACTTCCTTTCAGTTCCAGAAACTCCCCCCGCCCCTCCTTCCCGCCTCAGTGCCCAACCTGCTCTTCCCCTGACACTGGCCTGGCTAACTCTCACTGCCCTTCGCTTCTCAGCAGAGTGCGTTTCCTCGGCTGTCCCTGACCAGCACTCTCCCTTGTACAAGCTCTCTTAGCACCGTGCTGCTTTCATTCATATACTTAACATAATCACGGCTTTGCTTTATATAAAATCACATCCCAGATGCACTGTAAGCTCCCAAGGGCAGAGATTATGTGGGTGTTATTTAAATCTTTTTCCAGTGGCTTATCACTACTCTTGGCACCCGGTAAACAAATAACTGCTGGATGAATTAGGTCTATAGTTTGGCAGACCTTAACGTTAATTTGTCTCAAGTTTCCATTTAAAGAAAGAGACACCTATTGACAGTTCTTAGTATTAAGTCTAAAGAGAAAGGTACTGGGCGCCTGGGTGGCTCAGTCAGTTAAGCAACTGCCTTCGGCTCAGGTCATGATCCTGGAGTCCCGGGATCGAGTCCCATATCGGGCTCCTTGCTCAGCAGGGAGTCTGCTTCTCCCTCTGACCCTCCCCCCTCTCATGTGCTCTCTCTCTCTCATTCTCTCTCTCAAATAAATAAATAAAATCTTTAAAAAAATAAATAAATAAAAAATAAAGAGAAAGGTACTGATGGACATAAAAAAGAATACTATTGCAACAAAAAGCCAACAATGTTATTATCTGAGAAAGAAAAAATCGAGCACAAACGTGGAAAAGAGCCAGAAGTCTGCCTTTATTTGATGTTATTCTGGAAATCCTAGGCAATACGATATGAAAAAAAAGATCAATTTTGTATGGGAGAAGTCATTTTCAAAATATGAGATTGTCTACCTGTAAAATCTAAGAAAGTGGGGCACCTGGGTGGCTCAGTTGGTTAGGCAGCTGCCTTCGGCTCGGGTCATAATCCCGGGGTCCTGGGATGGAGACCCGCGTCGGGCTCCCTGCTCAGTGGGGAGCCTGCTTCTCCCTCTCCCTCCGCTTGCCACTCTGCCTACTTGTGTGCTTGCTTGCTCGCTCTCTCTCGCTTTCTCAAATAAAATCTTAAAAAAAACTAAGAAAGTAATCTGAAAACTTAAGTGTTTAATAAGAGCCCAGTTATTAAACGTACAAATCTCTCTATGTCTCATACACTATTACTAGCTATTAGAAAACATAATGGGGGGGCACCTGGCTGGCTCAGTCGGTAGAACGTGCGACTCCTGATCTGGGGGTTGTGAGTTCAAGCTCCACATTGGGTGTAGAGATTAGGAAAAAGAAAAAGGAAATTATAATGCGAAAAAGTCACGCAGTAGCCTTGGGACTATGATAGCAGTGACCGCAGCCGAGCAGGAGAGCATGCAGACAGGTTTTAGGGCTCCTCCAGAGGCCCCGTCATCTGGGAACTGTCACTGTGTGACCGGTCTGGCTCCTGGGAAAACCGTATCAAAAACCATCAGTGGCAGTTCCGCAACATGGCGGCTGCTTGGGGCAGTGATACCAGTTAGGGCAAACGAGGCTGACCGCAACAATGTTAAGGGAAGTCAGAGATGAGATGCCCATTGAGGGCTTCGAAGAATGCTGGCGTTCTGGAGCTCTAGGAGGGTGGGTGCACCTGCGGAGCTGTGCGTGGCTGGAGCAGGCCAGGTCCTGAGGACTCACTGCTGGTCATCCACATTCGAGGAAATCTGTCCAATCCTTAGCTGACCAAAACAGCCAGCTGAGCAGAGACTTCAGAGGGAGCACATGACCAAGAAGGCAGCTTGTAGAGAATTAGCCCAAGAAAGTTGCTAAACCAGAAACAACAAAGTCAAGAGGGAGGGAATCTTACTTACAGAGTTGCCATACTGTTATTTTAAATGTCCAGTTTTCAACAAAAAGCCTTAAGATGTGCAAAGCAGCAGTAAAGGGTGGGCTGTATTGGGGAAAGCAGTAGGTGGAAAGTGTCCCTAAGGAAACCCAGATGTCGGGCATACGTGGACAGCTTGAATCAGCTGTTGTAAATACGTTCAAAGAAATGGAGAATTCAAGGCAAGTAGAAGAATAATGAAGAATATCAGTAAAGAGAGAAATAATTAAAAGGATGAAATAGAAATTCTGGAGTTTACAAGTGAAGTGGAGTTCAACGAATGTGAGCTGACAGAAGAGATCAGTGAAATCTCTGAGGAACAGAGCATGGCCACCACGCTCACACAGCCGAGTCCCAGAGGGAGGTGGGGCGCAGGGCCAGAAAGGACAGGGCACAGGATGCCCGCCCAGCGCATGCCAGGTAGGCTCCACATAGAGAGTCTGCCCTGGGCACGTCGTGGTCGAGCCGGTGGAAGTCAAGGACAGTCTGAAAGCAGCAAAAGAGACCGTCTCACCCTGGACTCCTCGATAAGACAGCTGCAGCCTCTCACCCGAAGCCGCGGAGGCCAACGCGGGGGGTGACAGATTCAGATGCTGGAAGAAAGACTCAGCCAAACGTCCTGTGTCCAACAAAACAGCCCTTCAGAAATGATGGTGAAACAGCCATTCCCAGATTAAAAAAAAAAAAAATTGTCCCTAGCCCACCTGCCCTCCAAGAAACACTAAAGGAGTTAATGTGGCCTTTTTGTGTTTGCGTACGTTTGTTCACGATTGCTCACGATTTTATGGCTCTCTTTTGTGCTTGGAGTACTGGAGGCCGGGAAGGAGCGTGGCCCAGTGGTTGAGAGCGTGGCTCCGAGTCAGACCGCGCATGTTCAGCCCCCACTGCTGGGCCTGTGTGTCCTAGAGCAAGTCGCAGACCGTCTCTGTGCCTCCCACTTCCCGTCCGCAAGCAGGGGCAGGCTTAGGGCTTGTCTGCTGGGGGTCTCGAGGAAAACGGGAGACAAGACCGGCCGAGTGTGCGGGGTAGCGCAGGGTGCTGCCCCGTGTCTTACTCCCCTTCGAGCCAGGACGGGGCGCCCCCTCCGTTCCTCGCCCTCCGTTCAGGCCTGCCACAGCCTCGTGCTGCTTCTGCGCCCGCCACTTCGTGGCACCATCCTCTGGCCACTCGCCTGCCACACCGCGCGCCCCGCTCCACCCGGCCCCCCTGTCTCTGGCGTGCTGCCCCTCGTCCGTCCAAAACAAGAGCCTCAACACCTTCCCCACCGCCTTGGCTGCCGGCCGCCCGCCGTCGTGTGCCTGTCAGGCCTTCCTCTGAGGGCGGCTTCTGGCAGGCTCCCCCCGGCCTCGGTGAGACGGCGCTGCCTCCTTTGGTGTCCACCGTACAGGGAGTTTGTTGTTACTTCTGTTCGTTGTGGCATAAAATATACAGAAATGTGTACAGACCCTGGCTGTTCTGCCCAGAATGTCCCCAAGCAGCGTCCTGCGTGACCAGCACGCCGTGAAGAGCGCCCCCCATGCCAGCCCCCACGGCGTAGCTCCCACCCGATGGCCCAGCCCACAGCCTGGCTTGCGCAGACCCTGAGCCGCATACAAGCGGACACACTCCGTGGGGTGTGTTTGTGTCTGGCTTCTTCCACCCGTGTTATGTTTGCGAAGGATGCCTGATGTCTTCTACGATGGTTTGGTGAAGCCTTGGGGACCCGAGAATCACACACACAGGGCGCTAGCACGTGGTCAGCTGGGAGCTTCCTGCTACAGGTGCGTCCAGCACCTGCTGCCCGAGGGTCCAGGCCTGCAGGACGGAGGGAGGGGCTTCTAGGTCCAAAGAGCCACCCTCCCTCCTTCCAAGACTCTTCCCAGAGGGAACCTCTGAGCCACCAGCACCCAGCATGCACATTCCCCAAAGCCTGCCTTGTTCTGCGTTACACGACGGTGTGTGAAGACACCGCAGACCAGCCAGGTTCCGCCGTCGCCCTCCCAGCCCACGTTTTCCTCCAACGTGACGACAGGGTCAGGGCCACACTTGCTGGGGGCAAACCACGGGCTGGCCTCAGTTTCCAGTCTTGTGAGGACAACACACACAACACACACTTCCCTAGAACCGATACCCAACTGGATAAAATGGGGAAGGTCAATCCTCTCATGTTTTGGATCACTTCACTGCCTCGACCTGCCGAAGTTGGATTTGTCTCCATAATGAAAGGCAGGGCTAATTGTGGCAGTTTTCTCACTTAAAAAAAATTCTGAAACTGCAGCTCCCGGTTCCATGTGTAACCTCATCTCCATTTGATAGAGACTTGGTTCTCTCGTTGAATTGTCTTTTCCCTTTCTTACTAATATTTAAGATCAGGTCACCTCTCTGTCTTGGCCAAGTTTCCCTTTTACTTGTCCAAGGTTTTGCTGCTTCGGCTCTGAGTTGAGAGCCCAAGCTTTACACATAAATAGAACATAATACCAGAAGTTTCTTGGATCATTTTTTTATGGGACAGTTCTTCCACCATCTTGCCCAGACGGTGTGGTGAAAGTATCTATCACACCACTCCTAATGCATGAATGCCCTTGACAAAAACCCAACTCTGCCTACTGAATAAAACAAGCAGGAAGAAGCATTCATTGCAAGGCTTTTGACCTGCAGGCTGGAAAATGCAAGGCTAAAGGAGCAATGAGGGGCACCTGGGGGGCTCAGTGGGTTAAGTGTCTGCCTTTGGCCCAGGTCATGATCCCAGGGTCCTGGGATCAAGTCCCACGTTGAGCTACCTGCTCAGTAGGGAGCCTGCTTCTCCCGCTCCCTCCGCTGCTCCCCCTGCTTGTGTTCTCTCTCTCTCTCTCAAATAAATAAATAAAAAATCTTTAAAAAAAAATAAAGGAAGGAATTCAACGTTGCTCACAGACTGTGGGGTTTTGACAAGGTAAATGCACAAAAGTTACTTGGCTTTTTCAGCAGACTGGTAGCCTAGTGGTCTTCTTTCTTATTTGTATCAGGGAAGCTGAATCAGCGGGACAGGAAGCATGGTATGAATTGGCTGGTGTCTTCTGATTTTTGAGAAGAGCGGTAAATTCCTGTGTCTCTCTCTCTCGTGGTCTCTCTCTCAAATAAGTAAAATCTTTAAGAGAAATTAAATTTATTCATGGCTACACATTTTACCCTACACCCTGCATTAGCTTCACCTTGCAAGTTTGGGTTAGTACTTTGACTGCCATTTAGATCTAAGTAGGTTCAGATTTCCACTGGGACTTACTCTTTATTCCATGAGTTACTCAGAACATTTTTAAGCGTCAAAGAATGTTTTCCCCTACCATTTCGATGTTGGTTACTAATTTAAATGCACTGAGGTCAGAGAATATGGTCTACAGAATATTGATTCTTTTGGGGGAAATTGAGCTCATCCTACTCCCTCCCCAGTCTTTGTCCTCCTAGCTCCTGGTCCTCCAGAGCAGGTCTTCTTTTTTTTTTTTAAATGTGGCTCCACACCCAGTGTGGAGCCCAGTGCGGGGCCTGAACTCATGACCCCGAGATCAAGATCCAAGCTGAGATCAAGAGTTAGACGGTTAACCAACTGAGCCACCAAGAGTGCCAGAGCAGGTCTTAAAGGACATCTGAGACCCCACTCCTTGGTGATACTTGAGATTTTGAGACAACAGCCCCTACAGCCAAGTGAGAGAGGACTTGACGCACTTGCTGGTCCTGAGCTTACGTCTTGGCCCATGGCTCCCTATGAACCATGCCCCAGGCACCAGTTTCATGAGCTTTTCAGCTTCTTTTCCTGGGCACACAGTCCACCTGACCTTTGGCTGCGAGCAGTGAGCCCAGACCGGTTTTCTGTTCTGGGTGGTGCACACACAGCCCTTTTGTACTCTGGACTCACCTGCCTGCCCGCTGCCTACAAACCTGTGACCTCAGGATCCTTGTTTTGCGTTCCTGTTCCACGTAGGCTCCATGGGGGCACAGCCATGCATTTTTCTTTTTCTCTGTCCAATCTCATCTTTTGTAGCTGTTTGGAGCAGAGGAAGTGAGTGGAAGCATGCATTCCCTACACCCCATAACTAAAATTGGCCTTTCTGTGTGTGTCTACATGTGAGAAAGGAACAATGTCACGGGAATCTGCTAGGGGTCACCTGGCAAGTTCTTGGCAGCAGGTGATGCCTTGTCTTGCCTCCAGGGCCTCAGTCCCACCAGGCAGGTCTGCAAACACCACCACACACTTGAAAGAGGCTTTTAAAGGTTTGATGTCGCACCATTTCATCCATTTCTGCGCGTCTTACACAATTTTAGAGCCATCTTAGCTTTACCTCTTGTGTCCCCGGAGAAGAACCATGCTCTCGAAGGCAATGATTTGCCCAAGGTCTCGGGGCTGGTTATAGAGCCAACATGGCAAGAATACAGGCAAATCCCACCAGCACGTTTTATAGATGCTGGATGCAGGATGATGACATCACAGAGGTTATTTCTAAACCAGCACAACTGAATCTAAATACAATAAAATAATTACATTTAAATCATTCTGATTAAGGGGACCTGGGTGGCTCAGTCACTTAAGCGTCTGACTCTTGGTTTCGGCTCAAGTGACAATCTCAGGGTCGTGAGATTGTGCCCTGAGTCGGGCTCTGCGCTCGGGATGGGGGTGGGGGGCAGAATCTGCTGGAGATTCTTCTCTCCCTCTGCCCCTCCCCCACCACGAGTGTTCCCTCTCCCTCTCTAATGAATAGATAAATCTTTAAAATAAATAAATAAATCATTCTTATTAAGATGAAATGCACTGATGACCCATTACTTCAGTTATTATTTTACAAAACTGTCCTACTATCACAGAAATATTTGGACCATCCTTTGAATTTTTTTTTTTTTAAGATTTTATTTATTTATTTGAGAGAGAATGAGATAGAGAGAGAGAGCATGAGAGGGGGGAGGGTCAATGGGAGAAGCAGACTCCCCGCTGAGCAAGGAGCCCGATGCGGGACTCGATCCCGGGACTCCAGGATCATGACCCGAGCCGAAGGCAGTCGCTTAACCAACTGAGCCACCCAGGTGCCCCCCATCCTTTGAATTTAATTATTCAGTAACAGCCAGTAAGATTCTAGTTTCTTTTGTAGCTCATAAATGGACTTACAGGAAATTTTTCAAAAGAATATAGGACAGAATATATGACATCAAGTGATTTAACAAGCTAGCATTTATTTGGAGCAAACAAGATTAATCTCTGAGCCATATATAAGTGCTCTAAAAATTTGTGTTCCTAGAAAGGTTATGAAAGGCAACCTTTTATGTAAACAGGACATTGAAAAGGCATCGACTCCTCCTGACCAAGGGGTCAGGGGCCACATATTTAATAGAAGCTGCAGGTAGCTTTAGCCAAGTGTAGATGACATCCTGGGGAGGCTCAGAAGGGTGAGCAGTGCTCATGACAACGCCTTTTCTCCTGGAACTCGACTCGGTGTGTCTGTTTCCTCCTTCGGCTCCATGAGGGACTCTCACTAGGGTCACTGCCAAGCCCAGTGGACACTCATTCTTCGGTGCATTCAGTGAGTGCCTATGTGCTGTGGAGAACACTTGTGTGGACCCCAGCCCTAGGAGGAGATACACAACAATCAAACAATACCACAAACTCATCAATCATCAGGAACTCTGACCAAAGTGCTTGATGGGTTCCAGGGCACCCTGGGAGGGGGTGGGTGGGAGCTCTGCGTCTGGGGGTCCAGCATCTAGTTACCCTGCAGCTGAGCTGTGGGGGGCATGTGAGGTGTATGAAGTGAGGCAGGAGGGGAGGGTTCAGGTAGGTGGGGTGAAGGCACAGAATGACGGAGCTTTGGGCAAGTCAGAAGGGGCACAGCCGAGGCTGAGGAGGTGGACAGGGCTGGGCACCCTGTTATTTATCCTAAAGCAAGGAGAGAGCACCGAGGGCTTGCAAGCAAAGGTTTGGCAATGGTCAGGTTCTCCCAAAGAATAGATCGTTCCAGGGACATTATTGAAAAGGAGAAGGAAGAGGGAAGACATTTATAGACATTTTATGGTTTCAGCTTTAATGGTGGTCTCTGATCCACTTTGAGTTAATTTTTGTGAATGGTGTGAGGTAGGGGTTCCCACTTTCTTCCATATGTGTACCCAGGAGATTTCAGCGCGCGGACACAGCACCTGAGGCGTGGGCAGACAAAGCACAGTGCACACGCAGGAGCCCCCCAGGCTTCTCCCCTCTACCCCAGTGCTTCCCTAAGGGCTCACTCAGTGTGGGTGCGGCAGGTGTCCTGAGGGGCTTGTTGGCCCGGTTCCCAAGGGGTAGAGGATAAGGGTGAGCCTTGAGTTTCCAATTACTTCTGCTTTTTCTTTAATTGTTGTTCAAATGCATCCACATCCACATTTCCCAAGTTCCACTTTTACTTTTAGAGACGCTACAATGTAAACCCCAAAAAGGAAGGAAAGTTTCTGCAGCTGCCTCTTGATTAGTCATGACCCCTCCCTCTTTCTTGGAATCAGTGACTCAGGTGCTGGGTGGCGTCCTGGTTCACGCTGACCGCCAGCCCTGGGCTCCGCTCCACCCTGTTGGTTTGGCCCAGAACGTCGGCGAATTGCTCCTTGTCCTCAGCACCATGTTAAAGTTCCTAGCCAGTGACTGCCTCTTCTTTAGCTTATTTTGGCAGTTGTAAATATTATGATGAAATGACAAATTTTGTGTTTTCTTATTAGGCAGAGAATATTTCTGGAAGGATAGTCAGGAAAGTGGTAACAGTGGTTTCCTTTGAATTTGAACAATGCGATTTGTGTTATTTCTCAATACAAAATAAATTTTTATTTTTATTTATTATTTTTTAAAGATTTTATGTATTTATTTATTTGACAGAGAGAGACACAGCGAGAGAGGGAACACAAGCAGGGGGAGTGGGAGAGGGAGAAGCAGGCTTCCCGCGGAGCAGGGAGTCCGATGCGGGGCTCGATCCCAGGACCCTGGGACCATGACCTGAGCCGAAGGCAGACGCTTAATGACTGAGCCACCCAGGCGCCCTTGCTCTTTTTTTATTTTTTTTATTTTTATTTATTTTGTTTTTTTTAGGTTTTATTTATTTGACAGAGAGAGACACAGTGAGAGAGGGAACACAAGCAGGGAGAGTGGGAGAGGGAGAAGCAGGCTTCCCGCCAGGCAGGGAGCCCGATGCGGGGCTCGATCCCAGGACCCTGGGACCATGACCTGAGCCGAAGGCAGACGCTTAACGACTGAGCCACCCAGGCGCCCCCAAAATAAATTTTTTAAAAACCTGAGTTTTACAGCTGGTCCTTTATCAAAGATATTATTTTAGCCTCTATGTTCCATCCCAAACAGCTTCAGCCTTAGTTTATATTGCTTTGCCATGGGGTCCCATTTTAATTCTATCAACCTTTTCTCATTACCGCATGGTAAGGTTCTAAGAAGAGAGATCACCTCAAACCGCATTCATTCATTTATTCAGAAAACATTTTCTTCAAGCATCGAAAATGTGCCAGGGGGAGCCTGGCTGGCTCAAGCAGAGCCTGAGACTCTTAGTCAGGGTTGTGAGTTCAGGCCCCATGTTGGACATAGAGCTTACTTATCAATCAATCAATAAACAAACAAACAAATAAATAAGTAAAATGTGCCAGACTTACCCCGAGGCTGTAGGGCTGAGTAGGACGCAGTGTCGACACCAGGGCACAGACAGGGCTAATGGAGGGAAGTGCTCAGAGCCTGCATCACAGGACAGGGTTGAAGACAGACTGCAGTTATAAGGGGTTTTGAGGAGGCCTGGGATTCATTCTTGAGGAAAGGCACGTTCGTGCCTTGAGGGGCTGGCCTCCGGCGTGTCAGACTGTTCCTGTCCGCACTGCACGTAAGAGGAAGCTGATGGCGGAGGCACCGCGTGGCCTGTCCCACGTCATTCAGATGGCTGGCGAGTGGCAGAACTGATGCCCAGACGGTGTGGGTCCAGAACGCACCCTGTTTTGTCAGGAGGCACCAGCAATGTAATGGGGTGCTGCGGGGACAGAGTGAGGACGGGGATAAGGGTCCAGTGGACGGGAGGGGCAGCTGGATTTCAGTTCTGGATGTGTGTGCGGTGAGCTGGGGGAGGGGCCCAGGATGGGAGGCAGCACTCAGGACCAGGTCTAGAGCGAAGGGGCCGAGGGGAGCGGTGCCATGCAATGGGAGGAGTGGGCAGAGGGGTTGGCGCCTCAGGGTGAAATGGGGAGGTGGGAACCTGGGACTTTCCCATGCTGTCATGGGGCTCCCTCTGCTCGCGTTGCTGCCACAAACTTCCTAACAGACCCATACCCCACCCCCCAAGGCTATAATTTTATATTGCTTGGTGCAGTGGTAATATTTTTTATTTATTGGGTTTAATAAAGCACTTGATTAAAATGCACTTCACCGTGTTTATTCTTTCTAGTGTGGCAGCTAGAGGTCCACAGTTATGTACGTGGCTCACGTGGTATTTCCACTAGTCAGCACTGGCTCGGGAGGGCAGCGACCACTCCACCTCGCAGACACTTCCAGCCAGCCTGGGTGCAGTCAGAGGCAGGATCCACTCTGGACATTCCAAGCACGAAGGTCCGTAGCTGCAGGGGCCATGTCCTCACGCAGGGAGGCCTGCTGCATTGACAGCAGGTGGGGCTGACAGGGGCCTGAAGTTTCCAGCGCACCGTGGGAGGGTTTTCAGACATCAGCGTGAGCGGGAGAGGGGAAGAATGAGGGATGTGGCAGAGCCTGGTGGGGTCTAGAGTATGGGAGATGAGGGGTGTGTGGTGACTGCGAGAACGGGGCACATGTCAAGACAGACAGGGGTGCGGGTTTCTGGGGCTCCCCTCCCCCCCATGAAGAAAGCCGGCTTGTGATGAGATGGGCCCATAGCCTGGTGAGTTGGTTCATGCTGGACTCCTCGGGGACCGTCTTTTTCCAGATCTTGACTCCAGCACAGGAGGAGGAGGAGGCCTCTGTTCCCCTGGTGATCTGGGGGGCCCACGGGCCCAGATCTCAGGAGAGGTGTGCATTAGTTCTCCGTAGTTCATAAACACTCTTCCAGACTTTCAGACAGTTAATTCTGATTTGGCTGATTGGTTTGACAGTGAGGCCTGGATTTACCATGTGGATTGTTGAGAAGACGTTTTCCATAAATTCAGTAGAATCTACAGTACTCCAAGGTGTGGGAAAAGCTTATGTAAATCAAGAGATAAAAGCTTTTATTATTAAATAAATTTTTAAAAAGATTTTATTTATTTATTTGACAGAGAGAGAGAGCACAAACAGGGAGGAGAGGGAAGAGCAGGGTGGGACTCGATTCCAGGACCCTGGGTCATGACCTGGGCGGAAGGCAGACGCTTAACCCACCGAGCCACCCAGGGGCCCTAAACTTTTTATTTTTTTACTAAAAAAATGGTGTTCACAAAAGTGCTTTAAATGAAAGAGTAAACAATATACCGTAATTAATAGTAATTCAGTGCATCTGGGCAAAGGTTTTTGGTAAACTGCCTAGGAACTGAGAAAGTGAATGATTCCAAGTGACTGGATAAAAAAATCTTTTTGAAATTCAGGTGGTTTCCAAGTTTGTGCTTTCTACAAAAATTGAAGGAAAGCTCAATCAAGTTATTAGCGGATACAAATTAAATGAAAAGAATAGATGTGGAGTGCTGCGTCTGCGCACGGGACAAGATCAAAGCCGCAGGGGAGTGGACAGTGAGGCACTGAGAGATGGAAGGATCTTGGATCTGATTGATGATGGCTGACAAGAAGACAAGCGGCTGTCTCAGGATGTTGCGATACCACTGGATGAGCTTCCTGAACCTGAAGAGGACCACAGAATCTGTTAAAGGGCAACAAAGGACGTGGACCCCCCTAGACTTACAGTACCTCCATGAGAACATTCCCTCTCTCGGAAACCGACACGTGCCTCCTTTTGCATGGACGGATTTTTAAAAAATACATGGATATAAAATGTAAAAAAAAAAAAAAGAATCGATGATATATCCTTATGTGATTTTTGGCATTTAACTAAAAAATGTTTACAGAATTGAGCGACATTACTATCATTCCTTTTCATTTCTGTTTATGTGAATAAATTTTCTCAGTATTTACATCTATAAATATGAAAAATCAGAATAGAATATTCATCCTTGGAAATGAATGGATTGAAAAAATAATCTTAACCGTAGCATTTAGGTGTTTCAACAAAATTTTAATTTTATAAGTATTTATCAAAATTTACAATTTATTTATATGGTTTTGATGTTTGTATCTCTAATAAACGTGAAAGTTTTAAAATCTAGAGCTTTATGGTCACAAGATATCTAAGCAATCTATCTTGCTGGAGACACGACCTTCAGAAACTGCGTCGCAAAAACAGATTTACGCGAGGGTTGCATTACGTGGGAGACCAGCCACAAACAGTTCAAGAAGACCAGGGGCCCAGGTGCTCGAGTATTCAGAGTCCACTGGATATTTATAGTGATGTGACAGTTTTTAAAAGTCAATCTTTATAAGTACGTTGAGATTGCAATCGTTTTAGCTATTTAAACCACTGATAAAACAAATTAGATTTCACACTAAACGAGCCAGACCTGCGTGGACGTGGAGGAGGCGTGGCCGGGCCATGGGGCGGGGCCCGGGAGGGGGCGTGGCCGGGCGAGGCGCCGCCGGGCTCTGGGGCGTGGCCGGGCCATGGGGCGGGGCCGGGGCTCTCAACTCGGCCGAGGCGCGGGGCGGGGCGTGGAGCGCGCCCTTCAGCGGACCCCGCCCAAGCGCTCTCGGCTCTCGCGAGAGCGGCGCGTGATGACGCGCCGCCCGGCGGAGCGCGTCGCCACCGCGGGCGGGCGGGTTTGAATCTGGTCCGAGCGCGGGAAACGGCGGGCTTCCGGGACGAGGTGAGCGCCGCGGTGCCGGCCGGCGAAGGGCTCCGGGCTGGGGCAAGGGTCGGGGCGTGGCGGGGTCGGGCGGGTGGGGCCCCCAGTCTCACGGCGTCCGCGTGGGCCGCGACCCGAGCCCACGGCCGGCCGGCGGCTCCGAGGCGGCCCCGGGGCGGCGGGCAGCGGGGCCCTGAGCGCGCCGACGCCCGGGGGCTGAGTTCGGGGCGGACCGCAGCCCTGGACCTGGCCCGGGAGAGGACGCCTCCCCGCCGGCCCCCAAGCTCTGGCGCCCTGCTGCCCGGGCCCCTGTGCCCTGGCGTCTGTCACGGTTCTGGGTGCGCCGCCGCCCGGTCGGCAGGTGCTGACAGGCGCCGGGCGTCTCTGTGCAGCGCTCGTGCTCCTTGCGTGCTGGACTCCGGGGTGCCCCGTGTGCCGTGCGGACGGGTAACTGCGTGCTGAGATGCGGCCTCCCCTTGAGCGCAGCGTCTGGCTGGACGGCCGCGGGCTGGGGCGCGAATAGGACCGGAGACGCAGGGGGGCCGCTTGGAGACCGGCTGAGCGCGAGGCGGAGAGGTATTAACCCGTGTCAGAAAGTGGGGGGTGCGGGCGTCTAGTAGACGTAGACGGGGTAGGTAGGGTGGCGCGCCACGGGTACACTCGGAGAAGTCCCCGGCATCACAGGGGGAGAGTGCACAGACGCAGGTTTAAGACGTGTGATTGCATGTACTTGACGGCACCTTCTGGGAATGTTTGTTTTCAAGTCCAGGAATGGACACTGGCCAGAATTAGTCATCAGGCTTTGGCTGGCCACCCTCCCTGCCGCTTGGCCAAGAGGAAGTTACGTGTTCGGAGCTCCTTCAGATCTGGGGTTCTGTGTTTTTAATGACTCCGTCCCCATCATTGTTCCCGTTGGTGCCAGTAGTTTTCCATATTGCTCTCTTTATAACGGTGCAGGAGGTTTTCATTTGCCTTCACGGGTAGGGGTCTTACTGCATCTGTGTTCCATCATTTTGCTATTACTTCATCTTTTGGTTGATGTCTTTCAAACAGCTCTGCCAGCATTAGGTGGTGTGAATGGAAAATAGGACTTACTGGGGGAAACAAGGCAGGGAGGGAGGTTGCACACAATCCCCTGAGCTCCGGCTCCCGCAGGATTGGGTAGGAGCCTGCTGTGGTTGGACGCACCTAATGCACATGCTCCCGCTAACAAGCTCCCGGGTGGCCCGGGCCGCACTGAAGAGCGGACGACTGTCACTGGGACTTTTTTGATAGAGGAGTGGCCCTTTAGAAAGGCGGTCTGCAGGAGTTAGCAGGTGGGGTCAGCCTTCTCTCTCTCTCTCTTTTTTCTTTTTTCTTTTTTCTTTTAGTACTTTCTTTTATTGACTCTAAGACTTCCCCCCCCATGTTTTGATGGAATCAGCCTTCTTTTGTTGAGCTCAGACCTGCCTGAGCATCTTGCTAAGGTACTGAAAGAGAAGGTGAGCTTCCCACAGCCATTTGGATTTCTCTTTCCTTCGTTGGTAGTAACTTCATTAACAATCGATAATAACGTAATGTTATGTTGATACTCTCCTTGGGAAAGAAAGAGAATTATTTTTTTAGATATCATAACTTGTTCTATGTCAGAATGTTAAAAATCGTCTACAGTTCTTTTTTTGTTGTTTTTGCAATTTTGGATGTTACATCTTGTAGGAAAAGATATATTTGCAAATTCAGGTTTCAGTATGATTGTGTTTTCTGCTAAGGTTACAGAATAAATGCCATATGAAAAAGTTTCATCTATCATGGAAAAACGAGAGACATTTGTACAAGCGGTGTCTAAGGAGCTGATTGGAGAATTTTTGCAATTTGTTCAACTTGATGTAAGTTTTATGTTTAGCTTTATTGCGATTTGACTGTTAATTACATGCACAAATGAAATATAGTCATCTCAGTGAATCCTTAGGGACCAAGGTTTATTTAAAAAAAAAAAAACCAGACCTGTACTCAAATACACCACCTGCTGATGGGCAACTATTCACAAATTGTATTTCTTGCTTCCTTTTAAGAGATTTGTAAAAATGCTAAGTGATGTAACACAGTGTGCTTCTATTTACTTAAATATTTATTGATCTCTTGCTTTGTGCATAGCATAGTGAGGAAGACATACTTTTTTGGTCCTCAGGTTATTTACAGTGTTGTGGTAGATCCAGGTGTGTAAATACACCAGAGTAAAAAGGATAAGCTTGGGCAAGGATATGGGACAAGGCCCAAATCCAGCCATGGACTGCTTCCTATCCCAGTGGAAAGGGTATGGAAGCTGTGATATAAAGAGTAAACAAGTCAGCCAGTCAAAGACGGATGTGGGGAAGGACCTCTCCAAGTAGAGGGGATAATTTTAAAGACAGGAGAAGGTACATTGTATTTGAACTTGAAGACATTTGGTAGGGCTAGGGTATAGAAATGCCAGGTCAGGAAGAGGCAGGGGCTGAGATTTAGATTATGTCAGTCCTTCTTTACCACTTTAAGGAGCTGAGACTTTATCCTGAGAGGCGTGGGGGCTTGTACACGCATAGATTGAAGAGGGCAACACGAGAACCTAAGAGTGGTGAAGAGGCTGTGCCCTGCATGATGGTGGTTGCATTAGGAGATGGACATGGGAAGATGTGGGTGCCTTTGTGAGCTGTTAGGTGGTGAGGTGGTGATGCTGTTGACTGGATACGGGCCAGGGAAAGGGCCAAGGCAGATTCCAGGGTCTGACTTGTGGTGCCTTTCAGTGAGATCATGGACGTGGGGAAAAGGCAGGTTTGAGCGGGAAGATAGTCTCAATTTGGAATGTTCTGGATGACTGCCAGGGGAATGTGCACAAGTTGATGTCCAGTAGGTGGATGGATAGCTGTATCTGAGGCCCAGGAAAGAGTCCTGGGTAGAGACAGATTTGGGTGTCCTCAGTGGCACTTGGAAGCTTCAGTCATGGGAATGCACAGGATCATCTGTAATGTAGTAAGAGAAGAGAAGCCTAGGACAGAACTCTGAGGAACCCCAACACTTAAGGTACCAACTCTAAAACACTTTTGACTTTGGGGCAGGAGATGCATACCTCACTTGTTCTGCTCATGCAGTGAATATTAAGTTAGTAGTAATTAAGAAGTAGAGAGGAACCGAATATGAAATTTGTTGTTAGCAACATTTACGAAGTCATTTTTCTTTATAAGAGGAAATGAGTTTGTAATATGATTTTATATTATAAAGTGGTACTCTGTAAACTTAAAAATAACCAGCACAGACCCACAGGCAGCACATCACAGAAGGGTCTGTAAGAGCAAACGATTTAGATGTTCCATAAACTGTTTTAGTAGGAGTGTAGATGATTTGTATTATATTAGATGTGCAATACACATGTGGTTTAAAGCTTACAAGATTGTTATTGCAGACTGGTATTATAGTATCAACTAATACCACAAACTAAATTGATGATGATGAAGCTAAGTTAATACTAATTTAAAATCAAAAGGCCAAAATAGCAGCATTTGGTTAGCACAGTCCACGCAAGATCACACTGGTGCTGCGGTGATGGAGCGCCCTTTACGGTGCTTGCCTCCAACTTCCCTGGTCACATGCTGGAGAGCCTTGCACTGTTGCTCAGCAACGGACATCTCGGAAGGATGCTGAGTTAGTGCTCATACTCATAGGCATTCGTTTTAGTTTATGAGTACCAAGTCTTACTAACACTTAATAATTTAGTATCTCGGGGCGCCTGGGTGGCTCAGTCGGTTAAGCGACTGCCTTCAGCTCAGGTCATGATCCTGGAGTCCCGGGATCGAGTCCCGCATCAGGCTCCCTGCTCAGCGGGGAGTCTGCTTCTCCCTCTGACCCTCCTCCCTCTCATGCTCTCTGTCTTTCATTCTCTCTCTCTCAAATAAATAAATAAAATCTTAAAAAAAAAATAATTTAGTATCTCAATCACCATGTAGCTCTTAAACATGAAAATGAGAAGATGTAGGATTGTGCATCACTTGTTTTGTTTGAGTTGAATGATATGAAATGCCATTCTGTAGGTCAGGATAGTTGAATAATGGCAGTTTTACATGGTCAACCAGATAATTTAAGTCAGTTTGAAGCCTATTAAGTGGACCTTCCCACATATAATCAGTTCTGCTATAATACAATATATGCATTGCCAAAAATTGCCAAAAATCACTATACTCTGCTGAACGGGCAATGAAAACCCAGAAGGATTATGGGACAAGTGGGGTTAAGGGCATAACACTCAAAAACCTCACCAGTGACACATTAAAAAAAGACAGTGACCTAATAAAAAGTAGCAGTTTTATACAAGTTAACTCACTAAGAAGTACATAAATACCATAGTAAACATGACATTTACCTTGAAAAAGATCCTAAGTTTGCAGGTGGAAGTGGGTACCCATGCTCCCAGGGGCTAGCCTTCCAACCCTGTGTGTGACAGGAAGAGAACAGAGAAGAAAAATACAGACCAGGCTGGGAGGACAGAGAACATTGAAGAGAGCTTTGGTCAGAGGGTCGAATGAGGTGGGTCATGAAGGTGGGAGGGACCCAAGGTGTGGATGGTGCGGCTTGCAGCACATGTAGGGTCCCAGGAGCTGGCAGGCGTCTGGGGTGTGTGTTTTCTGTGACTCTGAGGCTCCACTCAGTGGGTGCAGTTTTCTGCATTCACGTACTGATGAAATCCCACATAAGTAAACCAGAAATTGTCTTTTGCAGAAATTGTTCCCTTGTGTGTTGATTGCATTTCAAAACAAGTGTTAGGGAGCAGCATTGACTGTGCCCTCAGTGGTTCTCTGAGAATGGAGGATTAGTGTTGAGAGTAGGATGATCAGGACCCAGGATAACTGCCATTTAAGGAGTTGTCCTGAGTGCTCTCTGGATGCCAGGCTCTGCTCTGGAGGTTGGGATACAGCACATACCAAGTTTCTGCCCAAAGAGAGCTTAGGTTCTACAGGTGAAGGGAGAGGAACAAGCAGGGTAGAGGATGGGAGTGCAATGTCATTTTGGTCAGAGATTAGAATGGGCCCTATGGAGACTGAGGGAGGAGAATTCTGGACAAGAGGGATGGGGAGGGGAAGACCCTGAGGCAGGTGCACCCCTAGACAGCTCAGATGGGGCTTCCTGGGAAAGAAGGGAAGATGGTAGGAGTTAGGGTGGGGAATTAGGCTTGGAGGACCCTGGAGAAGCTACGTGCCCTCCCCTTTGCTACTGAAATCATTGCAGAGTTAAAGGAAAGTTGCAGAAGAATCCTGAATCCCCTGCACTCAGATTTGCCAATTACCACCTGCCATGTTTTCTTTATCATTCCCTGCATTTACCTGTTCTTTTTGAGTCATTTGGAAGTCTGTTGCAGGCATTTGTCTCATCCCTAAATATTTCAGTGTGTATTTGCCTAAAGAAAGATATTCTCTTATATAATCACAATAAAAATTCTAAAAGTCAGGAAATTTGACATTGGCACAAAGATACTGTCATCTACAGTACATATTCATGTTTTTTTCCCCTGATCCAGGACCCCATTCAGTATCACACATTGCATTCAGTTGTCTGACTTGTTACTTTCTTTAATCTAGAGAGTGTCTCAGCCTTACTTCATTTTTCATTACATTGACAGTTTTGAAGAGTGTAGGCAGCTATTTAGTGGCATATCCTTCAGTTTGCATTTATTTGATGATTTGATTAAATTTATTTTATGCATTTTGGCAGGAGCTGCATTAAGTGGTGTTTTGTCTTCCTCAGTGGAGGGATTGATGTCCATTTGTCTCATTATTGGTGAGGTTAGTTTTAATCAGTCACTTGGGTTGGGGGTCCACCAGATTTCTCCACCGTGATGCTACTATTTCCACCTTCATAATTAATAAGTAATCTTCATTGGGGAAGTAAGTTGAGATTAGGTAAATACCCTGCTCCTCATCAAACTTCTACCCACTAGTTTTAATATCAATTGATGATTCTTGCCTGAATCAATTATTATTATAATGGCTGTAAAATTGTGATTTTCCAACCACATGTCCCTTCCGTATTTATTCATTGGTATTCTATAGCATGCTGATGCTATTTGTTATTTATTTACTATCAATATAGTTTCACTGGTTTTTTATTCACTGGGTTATAATCCGTTACTGTCACTGTTTTGGTGGTCACATTAGCTGCAGGCAGTCCCTTTATAATGGATCCTCTACGCTTTTGATAACGGTTTCCGTTTGCTGTATCAAAGAGTAAGTGAGGTCATCTGCTCAGAGTGAGAGGAAATGGTTGGCTCAGGGCTTTTAAGGATAGTTGAGAGGATCTGATGTAGTCTCATTGGCTAATGGAAGAGAATGATGTCTACAGACAAGTAAGAGGGTGTTGAGGTACCAAGTTGGGTTAGAGATCAGAAACTTCAAATACACTCAGTTGGCTTTGCTGTGTTGGGAGCTGGAGCTATATATGATGGTAATTGTATAGCTCCAGCACACTTTTGTGCCCTAATTATAGGCCTGGAGATGGTAGACATGTGGATGGATTGATTTTAGAGAGGATTTTTCTAAGTGGGTGAAATTTTAAACTCCAAAGACTAGGTTACTAGGGCTGAATAGGTAGAGGAGGAATCTGCTACTTTCTATTTTATTATTTTATTTCATCTTTAAAATTTATTTATTAGAGTGAGATGGAGCACACAAGCTAGCAGAGGGGCAGAGGGAGAGGGAGAAACAGACTCTCCGCTGGGCAGGGAGCCCAATGTGGGGCTTGAGATCCCAGGACCCTGTGATCACAACCTGAGTCAAAGGCAGACACTAACCAACTTAGCCACCCAGGCGTCCTGGAATCTACTACTTTCTGTCTTGTTATTCCTATACTTTTCCCTTTAGGAAAAGTATTTCAAAACTACAACTCAGCTCTTGAAATGATAATTAACTTAGCACTTAAACTTTTGATGCTGTTATAAAAGGGATAGAACTAATTTTTGTATTTGAAATATAACAGTTGCTATTTATTTTGCAGAAAGATGCTTCTGACCCTTTCAGCCTAAATGAATTACTAGATGAATTATCAAGGAAACAGAAAGAAGAGCTATGGCAAAGGCTCAAGAATTTATTAATAGATGTGTTGTTAGAAAGCCCAGTGGCTGGGTGGCAGACGGTGGAAGTCCAGGGTGAAGAGGATATGGAAACAGAGCATGATTCAAAAATGGTAGTAGTAGTCTTTCAAATATAAAACTTGTTACATTTTCTTTGTTAAAAAATAGTTATTGTATATAATTGAATTTTAAGTTAAGAAACTTAAAGCTAGAAGTTAAGAATATTAGAAGTCTGTTTATTATAGTTTTACTTTTTCCATTCCTGCTGTTAATTAATCTGCTATTTAATGTTGCTGTCCTTTTTGGACGATTGACCTGTATTCAATTTTAATTCACTTTTTAGAATAAGTTAGAAGTGTGGGTTCATTTTTATAAATTTAGTAACTTTCACATTTCTTTTAAAAATTATATTTTAAGTTGATCTTAAATCACTTGAACTTTGATTTTTTTCATTTGTAGAAAAAAAAACATAGAAATAATTCATGCAGTTACATCTGTGGTTCTTGCTTCTGTATCTGTAATAAATGAAAGTGAGAACTATGAAGACTTACTGGAATGTGCAGTTATGTTGAATGGTAAGTTGAATTTGTGATAACATGGCATGTTTAGAGGTGGGCATCTAATGATTCTCTGTAAAAGGAAACCAGTCATCATGTAGAAGTGGAAGTATTAAGGCATAACTTTGCGTTCAAGCTCCTTTACTTCAGCCAGAAAAGGAGCAAAGAAGTATTCTTTTAAGGGCTGTCCTGATGAACTGATGTAATTTAAGCCACATAGAACTATTTCAAATGGTGAAAATGTACATACTGAACAACTGACTGCTTGTTGTTTTCAGATTTTCCGGAATGTCTTATTTGACCTACAGGACCATAGTAATAAGAGCTTATTAAGGGAAAATGGTCTCATTATAAATTCCTCAGCTGGTGATTACTGCCAGAAAGTTTCAGCTTAACCAAGCATTTGTGACATTCATTTTTTTTCTTTAAATGTTATGAACATGACCTGAGGAATAATTATTGACTCTTAGGGGAGCTTTATTATTACAATTTATATCATGGTGCTTTTTAGGTTTTAACTAAACTGTGAAACTGTAGTTATTAATTTAGGAGGAACACTATGAATTAGTGAGAATATCTGATTATAAAATATTTACATAAAACTGTTTTATAGATAAAAAAGATTCAAAAGTAATTTTAATGAGTTTTAAGAAAGATCACCTAAGTGTCCTCACCTTCACCCTGTGAATTAATTAGTTCCATGTGACAAACTTTCCCCATCAGACTTTCCATTCTTAGTGCGACTTGGATTTATGTATCTGTTTTATTCAGAATTTTTGCATTGAAATACAGTGTCTTATTAAGTTACCCCTAATCGGTATATAAATAATTCCCAATGCTTTGTGAATGTTACTACAGTTTATTTTCACAGTCTCCAAATAGATGTTTCGTAAAATGATTAGTGCTAAAATTGTAGTTGTTCCTAACTTCCCATTGATTCAGGAATTTAACATGGATGTAATGGCATTCGGATATCTATGGATTATAATTGTGAGCATATTATCAGTATTTTCATTTCATTCTTGAGCTTTTCTATTAATAAAAGCACTGCAGTTCTCGTATTCATTATAATAATTGCTTTTACTGTTTTTCACCAGTGAGCCAGAATGAGGCCAACCTATGAAGGACAGGTGTAGTGGATTAGTGGTTGTCACACCTGACCTGGGTTTGGTGTTGAGTGTTACCTGTGGGTGTTGTAGCACTTACGTTTGGGTAGTTTGAATACCTGCCTCTCTTTAGTGAGGGATTTGGACAGTGTGACCCCTCTGAGTCTTCCAGTTCTAAAATTCTGTATTCTGTTGAGTCTGCTTTTATAACAGTAGTTAACAGTTTTTTTCAAGTTAACATCGTTTGTATTCTTTAAATGTATATAAATTTCTGGCAAGTTAAACATAAATGTTTGCTTAGCAAACCTTTGTGAGTCATAGTACTTTACACTATTGAATCTGAACTAATATTTGTTTACTTTACTAACTGAACAATTACTGTGCTGTTTTAGGTATTTTATATGCATTACCTGATTCTGAAAAAAAGCTGCAGAGTTCCATTCAGGACTTATGTGTCATATGGTGGGAGAAAGGCCTGCCTGCCAAGGAAGATATGGGAAAGACTGCTTTTATTATGCTGTTAAGGAAGAGTCTAGAGACTAAAACAGTATGTTTACTTTTTAAAATACATACCTTCCTTTAATAGTGCACGTGTTCATACCAGTTAGGAATTATGTTCATTTGTAAGTGGCCTGACTGCAGTTGCTTCCCCAGTTAGGGTCTTTTTAACTTAAGATATTCAGGGGCGGACAGTGGGTGGTGGCTCCACATTGCAGTCCTTTTTTTTTTTTTAAGATTTTACTTATTTGTCAGAGAGATACAGGCAGGCAGAGGGAGAAGTAGGCTCCCCGCTGAGCAGGGAGCCCAATGTGGGACTCGATCCCAGGACCCTGGGATCATGACCTGAGCCGAAGGCAGACGCTTAACGACTGAGCCACCCAGGCACCCCATCCACATTGCAGTCTTATGCGGGCTTTCTCCTCCATCTTCTGGGGTGTGTGGTCCTTGTCCTCCCTCTTATCACCTCACGGTAGCAAGGTGGCTGCTGCACTTCACTGTCTCATGTGAGTTCCAGGTAGGAAGAAGAGACAGGGAGGCAGCAAGGGCCAGACCTTCTCAGAAGTTCTCAACTTGTATCCACCATCCAGAACTGGGTCACATGGCCACATTTGTTTGCTGCAAATGGGGTTTTTGAAGGGATAC
Organism: Neomonachus schauinslandi; assembly: GCF_002201575.2. Classification (NCBI taxonomy): domain Eukaryota; kingdom Metazoa; phylum Chordata; class Mammalia; order Carnivora; family Phocidae; genus Neomonachus; species Neomonachus schauinslandi. The sequence goes on along the minus strand of NC_058414.1, from coordinate 105,417,533 downwards.
ATTGCTGCTGTTAGCAAAAGTGGATATTTTTAGTAGTGAAGAAGTGATGAGGTAACTGAGGTAGGTAAGTGGGAGTGGCTGCCTGTGTTAGTGGGATCCTCTGAGAGGCAGACCCCACCTCGGGCTGCATAGGACTGGACATGCGTGATGAAGGGTGAAAGGGGGCAGGAGTGGTAGGGAATGCCTCAGGCCCAGTGCAGGCGCACACCCGTAGGAGGTGGGGTTGTGTCAGGCTGCAGCCTAGGCCTAATAAAGTTTTGGAGAGCAGGTTTGAGGATTGGATTTAACTTGGTCCGTTTCTCAGCCTTTCATCTTTGGTGTCTAGTTAAGAAATCCAGAAAAAGAACAGTTTGTATCCCCTGATCAAGAGAACAACAGATACGTTCATCTTAGAAAAGTGGGCAAATGAAGAAAAGGGAAAACGAGGAAGATAAAAATCCTCTGTAATTCCACTACCTAAGGTGATCATTCCTATTTTAGGGGTGCTTAGGAATTTCTCTATGTCTTTTTCCCCCCCATACCTTTACTTCCTTATGACAGATTCCTAGAAATGAAATTCATAGGTCAGTGGGTTTGAACTTGATGCACATTTGGAGCTCTTGATACACATTGCCAACAGCTTTCTAGCCAGCTTGCCCTTCATCACACTCCCACTGTCTGTGTGTCTGTCTCACCATGGCCTCCAAGGAGGCCAGTATGATGACAGAAAAGACTGTGGCTGCTCCCTCAGCTCACCATAGGATTGTCAGAATTTATCCTTAAGCCATTGTTGGTTTCTCTTTTTAAAAATCTGTTTTCAAAAAAAAAAAATCATTTTTTCTGCCTTTTTGTTTAGCTTTTATTTATTTATTTATTTTTTTAAAAGATTTTATTTATTTATTTTGAGAGAGAGAGAATGAGAGACAGAGAGTATGAGAGGGAGGAGGGTCAGAGGGAGAGAAGCAGACTCCCCGCCGAGCAGGGAGCCCGATGCGGGACTCGATCCCGGGACTCCAGGATCATGACCCGAGCCGAAGGCAGTCACTTAACCAACTGAGCCACCCAGGTGCCCCATGATTTTATTTATTTGAGAGAGAGAGAATGAGAGAGAGCACATGAGAGGGGGGAGGGTCAGAGGGAGAAGCAGACTCCCCGCAGAGCAGGGAGCCCGATGCGGGACTCGATCCCGGGACTCCAGGATCATGACCTGAGCCGAAGGCAGTCACTTAACCGACTGAGCCACCCAGGCGCCCCTTGTTTAGCTTTTAAATCGAGACTTTATTTCATGTCTCTCTAGTGTTTTACACCTGAGCCATTGGTATGTGGGCACCACTAGCAGCATGGGGCTGCTTAAGTTTCACCTGTAGTGAAGAAGACCCCACGCTGGGTCCCTCCTCGCACCGGTCACACTTGGTGCTCTGTAGCCTGATGGGGCTGGCGGCTGCAGACTTGGACTCCACACCGCAGAAACCAGACAGTGCTGCCTGTGGGTGCTTCTGTGTGCTTTTGCCACAGTTTCTTCCTTTTTGATGAATAATCCAGAGCTGTGATTATTTATTATATAAAGTATTCTTATTGTAAATTTGAAATGTGACCTTAATTATTTATTAAAAAACTAACATCTTTCCTTTTTATGTCATTCCTAGGGTGTGGACATATGTCGGCTTTGGCGTATTCATCAAGCTTTATATTGCTTTGATTATGATTTAGAGGAAAGTAAAGAAATTAAAGATATGCTACTTGAGTGTTTCATAAGTGTTAAATATATCAAGAAAGAAGAGGTAACTAGGTTTTTCTTTTTTGGTGTTTTTGTGTACTGCTTTTTAATGGATGTTTTTCCTAAGTTCATCTAGTTGCTCTTGTACCATGCTCAGTGTTCTAATCAAAGAGTCAGCCTAGCTATCAAGAGTTGTTACATTTATTGCACATTTTTGCCACATAGCAATATTCACACATTTTACAAATCGTTGCTTATTTCATCATTAAATCAGATGGTAATAGGTGGCTGTGAATCCTGGGGGAACTGTGATTGCATTTTAAGAATGATTGGGTGGGGATGGGCTACATGGGTGATGGGCTACATGGGGGAGGGCACTTGTGATGAGCACTGGGTGTTATGTGTAATTGCTGAATCACTGAATTCTCCAGAAACCAACATTGCACTGTATGTTCACTAACAAAATTTAAAAAAAAAAATTCTTTTTTCAATGAAAGAAAAAAAATTAAAAATAAGATTGAGAAAGCATTTCCCAGTAGATCAGACCCGACCCTCTGCCCTAATTCCAGGCTAATTGGCATTTACTCAGAACCATCATCACACAATATTCTCGATTTCTTTTTTCCTGCCATCTAGTCAACCCAGAGAGAAGCTTCTGGCCACTGCTGCACTCCATTTTGGTGGTCATTCCCACATGTAGCTACTGAGCACGTGGACTATGGCCAGTCGAATTGTGTCCTTCAGTGTAAAGTACATGGATTCTTACTATGAAAAAAGAATGTAAAATAGCTCATTAACAATTTTGTATATACTTATTACATATTTAAATGATATTTTGGATATGTTGTCTTATATAAATATATTAAAATTAATCTTTTTTACTTTTATTATAAATGTGGTTATTAGAAAATTAAAAATTATTATAGAGTGGCTTGCATAGTTCTCTTGGACAGTTCTGAATTGTTATCTTGGGATTCTTATGTAGTCCTTTATTGAACATTGACTGTATTCCCATGTGAGGGATGCAAAGAAGATTGTTGTTGATATTACAGAAAATAGGTTTTGTTTCTGATTGCTCGTTGCCTCACAGACATGCATGAAGCAAAAGGAAGAGGTCGTCACTCCTCCCTGAAGTAGGTGGGGAAAGACTTCTCGGAGCAGGAGGATGAGAACCAGTTTTGAGGCCCATAAATGAAGAGTTTGTTCAAGGTCCTGTAGCTAGTCAGAGGCAAAGACATGGTCATGCTTTGCCTACTCCCGTGCACCCTCTCCAGCCAGCTAGGTTAAAGGGCCATATGTGGTTACTGACCATGCTGACCAAGACCTTCAGCTCCCAGGCCAGAAGGGCTGTTTTTAGATCCCTGTTTGTTCACTTATTAGGTGGTGACCTTGATTGGACTACTTTGAATCTGGTGTTTCCTTCTGTAAAATAGAAACCACAGTGGATCTTTCTCAGGACTCCTGAGGAGCACACGAGGTGACGTGTGTAGAACCTTTAGCACAGTACCTGGTAGGGACTGAGCATGTGGAAGGTGCTCTAACTGCTTATTGCTATCACTGCATCCTTGTTGTTGGAAAAGAGGCTGCACCTGAGGCCTGTGCCCTTGGCATCTCCAGGACTGTGATCGAATGTGAGGACAGCAAAGTAGCTGAAAGTGGGTTCAGACAAGTTAGCTCTATTTATAGTGACTTGTACATAGTGAATGGTGACCTGCACATCAACTTGTGTGTGTGTGAATGCGAGTAGGTAGTAAAGACATAAATATATGTCTGTGTTAACACCCCCCCTTTTTTTTGATTGACGTCTTTTGAATTTATGATAACTAGTTTCCTAATGAGTCCTTACTTTGGTTAGTTCAGTTTCCAGTCATTCTGGGTAAATGACAAATACCTTGTGCTATAATGGCAAGTTACAGTAAATACTTTTTGTTTTTAACTTGTTGCAAGCATGGGTACCCTGCTATTTGTATCAAAGTGTGTTGAATTTCTGTAGATTTCAGAGACAGTAGTGGTCGACTGGTAACAGGGAAGAGGTGATGATGATGTTCGCGGGGAAATTCTTGGTAGATGTATTTTATATGCTGTATAGAGTGTAAGTATGGTATTACTGCTTTTGAGGGTCATGTGTCATCTAGTAGTATGCATATAAATTAACATGGGGAGTAGGTGTATTTGAAAATTCTAGTTTGGCAGATACTTAGCCTCTTAACTTCACAAGTCCTCGGTTTTCTCATTTATAAAAGATGAAATCAAGTGACGTTCAGTTCCATTCCACCCCAAAATGCTAGGTTTTAAGCATTCTTTGATTTTAGCTTATGTAGATAGAGCCAGAATGAAATGTTTGTGGACCGTTTAATTCAGCTGCTGGGCAGCATGGTACATGTCTGTACAATCTGGGGTTGAGCACAGAAGGAGGTCAGTGGTGTCTGCTGCTAGGCCCTCCAGAGGGGAGGTCTTCTTGCCGTTGCCCTGCTGCCCAGCTCTGTCACTCAAAGGCCCCGACTGTTGTCCTGAGTTACAATTACATATGCTTCCTTCACTGGGAATAACACTTTCGTGTTACTGAACATCCAAAGAATTGTTTGTTTTTTAGTTATCAGGAGCTTTTTACTTGGTTGCAATCTCAACATTATATATATATATTTTTTTAATTTATAGGGAAGAAGATTTCTTAGTTCTCTCTTCAATTGGAATATAAATTTTATTAAAATGATCCATGAGACCATTAAAAACCAGTTACAGGGATTACAAAAGTAAGTATTAAAGGCAATTGATATTTTGTGCTGTCTTAATCTGATTATGAAATATTCTATTTGACTTGACTTTTAAAGTTATATTAATGTATTGGAAGCTTTAAAAATGATCTCTTAGGTTATATTATTTGTTATGTGCTGTTTTTATTATGTGCTGTTGTTTTTACTATGTATTATGTAGTGTTGTATCACTGGATAGTTTTTTCCCTGCTATAGGAAATAATTCTTTTTCAGTAATGACGTTGAATTTAAGATTTTAATTTGTGTTCATTCTTTAAGTAGTCAAATTATTTACCAGTTAAATCTTAGCTTCAGGCGCAGTAAATTTCATGTCTCCAGCACTTCTGATACCATTTGAATGTAATGTCTACTTTCCAGTTTACTGTGGACTGAGCTATGTGATTTGATGGGAAGAGTCCTGCAGGGTAAGAGTCTAGGGATATACTCACAAGCCTGAGCTCCCAGCCTCTTGGAACATCACAGCACTTGGAGCTGTCATGGCAAATGAATGTTTGTTGTGGGCTCAGTGCTTAATCTGCTCTGCAGCTGAGTACTTAGTGTGCATTTTCAAATGGAATCCTTCAGCTCTCGAGGTGGGCTTGGTTGCTGAGTTTCCCTGTCAGGTAGCTAGCTGTGCTTAAGTACTGAGCTGAGATTTGACTCTGAATCCCTATGACACAGTTCCTGCTATTTGCTAGAATGCTTTCTCCTCCTGTTTCCTCACTGGCAAAATATTTGGGTCGAACCAATAGATTTCTAAACTGATTCTAAAAATCAACTCTGTATTTTAGGGAATTAGTAGTCTGGGAAGTCCAAAATTGACTCCCAAGTCAAAATTTTATTTATAAATTTAAACATTTTTTTTACTCAAGAATTTGGTTCTCAGGGGTGCCTGGGTGGCTCAGTCGTTGGGTGTCTACCTTCGGCTCAGGTCATGATCCCAGGGTCCTGGGATCGAGCCCCGCATTGGGCTCCCTGCTCCGCGGGAAGCCTGCTTCTCCTTCTCCCACTCCCCCTGCTTTTGTTCCCTCTCTCGCTGTGTCTCTCTCTGTCAAATAAATAAAATGTTTAAAAAAAAAAAAAAAGAATTTGGTTCTCGGCTTATGTTCTCATAATTTCATAGAAAATAGTAAAGATCTGGGGAAACCTTGACTGAGGAGGAAGAAAATCATTGGATACTTCAGTTCCCCTTCTCAAAATTTCTTCCTTTTTCTCCTTCCTGCCACAGGTAGATAACCTGTCTCTGTAGGTATTTGGCAGAGCACCTAGTTTGTGGTGGCGTTTCTCCTTCTCTGGGGTAGGAGGGAGTCGGAACTGACACATGTTAAGAATGTGATTGTTTGGGGGCCCTTGGCTGGCTCAGTCGGAAGAGTGTGCCCCTCCTGATCTTGAGGTCACGAGTTTGAGTCCCATGTTGGGTATAGAGTTTACTAAAAAAAACAAAAAACCAAAACAAATAAACTGAAAAAAAATGTCTAATGGTTTGAACTTGTATTAACTTTTTCCCCCCCCCCCCGCCATAGATCTTTGATGGTACACATTGCAGAAATTTATTTCAGAGCTTGGAAAAAGGCTTCAGGGAAAATATTGGAGGTATTTTCTTTTCATTTTCTTAAATGTTAACATTTATTTTTGTTGTATTCTAGTTACTAAATAAGTCGTCATGGATAGTCATTTAAAATCTGTGTTGATAAAAAAAAATAAAATAAAAACTGTGTTGATGCTCTTTGTCAAAATAAAGCCAGATAATGACACTCCATGGGACGGAGATTTCACTCTCATTCCCATAAATTTACATGCTCAGTCACAGACACAAGATTCCTGCCACTCATTGAGATGTGCCCTGTATCATGTTGGTAGCTTTATTAGACCTGTGCTGTCCAGCTGTGCACTGGGAATGTGTCCAGTGTGAGTTGAGATGTGCTGTGTGAGAAACACACCAGATTTTGAAGACATAGTGGGGAAAGAAGAATGTAAAATATCTCTGAATGTGTTTTTAAAATATTGCTTGCATGTTGAAATGATAATGTTTTGGCTATATTGGGCTGAACAAAATATATTACTAAAATAATTTTACCTATTTCTTTTTTTTGTTTTTAATGTTCCTACCAGAAAATTTAAAATTGCATTTGTGGTTAGGGTTCTGTTTCTGTTCGGCTGTGCTGTTCTGGAACCTCAAACTACCTCTTACCTTTTAGTTACATTATTTTTGAGAAGGGAAAGACATTTGTCTTGAATACGGCTAATGTTGAATGGCTGTGTAATATCTGCTTTATGAAGATGTGGCTGTGTAATTCACATCACAATAGGACTCCAAGGCCCTTTTGGAGAATATCAAAAGAAAGTGTTTTTGTCTGATATCCTTTATGTTTTCCTCATACTACGTTCTCAAACATGTTTTCTTTCCAAGAGTAAAATTTTTACTCTAAGTCAAAGGGGCGTTTGCTCTTCAGGGAGCAGGCCCTGAGCTGGTGGGTCAGGGAAGGCTTCACTGATGTCTGGAGCTTCCTTCTGTCCACTCTGCTCCTGTGCAGCTTGAGCTTGGTTTATCACTGACTTCCACTTCTAGAAGATAAAACTTGGTCACTCATATCCCCTGCTGACAACATCCGCGATCATTTTGCAGTGTAAAATTTTTTGGAGGAAAGGGCAAAACCAGGACATTGCTGTGCATTTCTGCATTGTTTTATTATTGCATGATACTTGTTCACAGGAAAGAATATTTGTCCCCCTTTTCTCCAGTAGTGGTTTTAAAATTAGATGTTTGTCAGGGTGCCTGGCTGGCTCTGTCAGTGGAGTGTGAAACTCTTGATGTCTAGTCGTGGGCTTGAACCCCACGTTGGGTGTAGAGATCACTAAAAATAAATAAAGCCCAATTTTCAAAAAAATGGATGTTAGTAGTTAAAAACATAACTGTTTGATTGAGTCTGTTCCAAATTGCCAGCTCTTTGTACTTCTCAGGCTCTCTGCCTTCCTTTTCTTCCTCCCTCCTTTCAGATTTTTAAAGCAAGTTCCAAATATGATATCTCATATCTATGTACTTCAGTATGCATCTCTAAGGAATATGGTTATACAATGCCATTAACATACTTAAAATTAACAATTTCTGGGTATTTTTGAAAATATTTAAATTTCTCTGCTTTGTTTCAAAGATGTCTTTTTGTAGGTTTTTTTTTGGATTCAAGATCCAATAAGTCTCCTATGTTTGTTTGTTATGTCATTTAACTCTCTCAGAGCATTCCTCTCTGCCCCCCTTTTCTGTTTTTAAAACTTGTGCCATTCATGGAAATGTTGAAGAAACTGGGTCAGTTGTCCTATAGAATGTCTATATTCTGGTAGTTAACTCTGAAGGTTCAACTTCTGTGGCACAAATACTCAGTAGGTGGTGCCACGTACCCCATTTCATCACAAGTCAGTGTGTGGTTCCCCACATGGAGTGATGCTTAGATTTATTAGTGGCTTCAGGTGAAGGAAGTATTTTCAGAGGTAATGGAGGAGGCTAATAGTAGTAGCAGGCTTTCCTGTGTCCTTCCCTAAAGCCATGGGACCCCAGGTGTGGGGGTATAGGGGAATAGACCAGAGGGTCCACCGGTGATTTGGGCTGCTCCCAGTGGTTGGCTCTGCGTCCTTTGCCTGGCTCTGGAGGTCTGGGGGTGTTGTGCGCTAACCGAAGAGCTACCCACACCCCAACCTTGCCCTTCTCCATGGGAGCCCTGAAAGAGCTTGTTTCAGTCACTTTGGAGTCCTGGCCCCCACCTTAAAGGTAGTTCAGCATCAGCTCTGGGGAGCCTGTTGGAACAGATCCAGTCTCTGAGGTCCTCTGGGTCAGGATGACTTAGAAGAAAGGCCCTCAGGCCATGCTCAGTCCCTGAGCCATCTGGCTTGAACTAGCCTCAAGTGGTGGGGAGAAGCTTGCTGTGCCATCTAGCACAGATTTGATATTTCATCAAATAAGATAGAAGAAGCCAAAGGAATATCAAAACTAAAGGGATTCTAAGAGGTACAGATTTAAAATAGGAGAGCTCTGAGCAGGGGATCCTGGTGCTTTCCCTCATGAAGTAGATGAACAGAGCCGACTCCAGCAGCCGCACTGCCTGTCCTGTCATCTGTTGGAGCGCACACGCACACTGAGTACTAACACTGTGCTTGCCATTCCAGACAATCGAAAACGGGTGCATCCAGGACTTCATGCACCACGGGATCCACCTTCCGCGCAGGTCTCCAGTGCACCCCAGGGTGCGCGAGGTGAGCAAAGCACTTGCCGCCACACCAGTCATGGGTTTTATAGATGATGTCTCAGCTTCTTTGTTTTCAGATTATTGTTTTGTTAAATTTAAAAATTGAGTTAACCCCTCACAAGCATCAGCTTAAAGGGCTTGCTCAAAATCTTAATATTTGGTATCTGGCAGCTTTAACTAGGAGAAGAAAAGTATGTTGTTAAGAAAGTCAGAACTTCATTCAAATAATCTTTAAATTTTCTGACATAAAAATGTCCGGAATCGTTACTAACTGCCACTACCGCTTTTTCAAAAAAGAATATTCAAGATTAGTTTTATTATTTGCTTTCATACATTAAATTTTCATTTTTAATGTTCTGTAAACCAAATGGAATAAATGTTTGGGTAGTTTCTTTTAATATTAAGGATTTTGTTTTTAAAAGCTAATCTCAGGGGCGCCTGGCTGGCTCAGTCAGTAGAGCATGCAACTCTTGATTGCAGGGTCGTGAGTTTGAGCCGCACATGTGGTGTAGAATTTATTTACAATAAAAATTTTTAAAAAGCTGCTCTCAGAATTTAGATGCGAATTTTATACTTCCATTGTAAATGCTCTGACTAAATAAGGCTTTATTATCAGTGTCATAATGACACTGTTAGGTGTTTGATAGTCATAATGACCTTGGCAGGAGGAATTGGAAAATGTGGTCTGTTTAAGACATAAGATCAGTGACCTAACCCAGGAATGATGCCTTGTGTGTTTGTTTGCTGTTAATTTTGGCAACCGAATACTAAGAAGCTAAATGAACAAAGACTATCTCTTTACTTTCTTATTTGGTGAAATTATTATTTATAGAATGTAAATATACTAATTATAGTAAGCTTGAAAGGAAAAGAGGACATTTCTTTACATTATTGATACGTTAGTTTGAGTTATCCAAAGGTAAAAAACCTGGAGATAAATATATCCAATGGTCTCCCGCCTCCCACCCCCAACAACACACAATCTTAGTGTGGCTTCATTAAGTTATAGGTCAGCTTGGACATTTATTTGGCGTTTCAGATTCTATTTAGTCATAAAGAATGGCAGTGTGTTAAACTGGATAAATTTGTGACATAATCGCTTCCTTCTTGGTACCAAATAACTAAAGACTGACTTTTCCCCAAGACTTTTTTTCCTATTTTCGGTTTTCTGCTCTGGTAGTCTGAGTAATTAAAATATTGTAAATACAGATTGTCAAGTTTGGTAAAACTATGGGAAAATACAAAGAATTAAAAGGAAGAATATTAAATTTCACTTTTTGAATGCAGTATATTCCTGGACTCTTAATTCTTATCATTGCTTATAACACATTGTAGCTTCTTCCTCAAATTCCTTTTTTTGGTAAACATCACATTTGTATGATAAATTATTTTACTAGTATGTTGAAAGAAGCTTTAGGAAATGCTTCAGATGTTATTTGAAAGTAAAAATCCCCATACCGTTGCTGAAAATCTTTTTTTTTTTTTTTTTTAAGATTTTTATTTATTTATTTGACAGAGACACAGCGAGAGAAGGAACACAAGTAGGGGGAGTGGGAGAGGGAGAAGCAGGCTTCCCGCGGAGCAGGGAGCCCGATGCGGGGCTCAATCCCAAGACCCTGGGATCATGACCTGAGCTGAAGGCAGACACTTAACCGACTGAGCCACTCAGGCGCCCCTTGATGAAAATCTTCTAACATTAGGTACTTGGAATGGTTGCCCAACTCTGAATATACTAAAGTCCACTGAATTGTATACTTTAAAAGAGTGACTTTTATGGTATGGGATTTATAACTCGATAACGCTATTTAGAAATCTTTCTGTAAAGGAGCACCTGGGTGGCTCAGTCAGTTGAGTGTCTGACTCTTGGTCTCAGCTCTTGATCTCAGGGTTATGGGTTCAATGGAGCCCGCTTAAAATAAATTAATTAATTAATAAAAATAAAATCTTTCTTGGGTGCCTGGGTGGCTCAGTTGGTTAAGCATCTACCTTTGGCTCAGGTCATGATCCTAGGAACCTGGGATTAAGCCTGCATTGGGCTCCCTGCTCAACGGGAAGCCTGCTTCTCCTTCTCCCTCTGCTGTTCCCCCTGCTTGTGCTCTCTCGCTCTCTCTAAAATAAATAAAATCTTAAAAAAAAAAATCTTTCTGTAAAGTGAGTGTACCATTGATACCAAAACTTGATAATATTGTACACGCACAAAAAAATTATAGTCTAATATCACTTATTACCATCAATAAAAATTCCCAAATAAAGAATTCTCAATCAGAAGAAATAATCCCCAGACTGTAGTTCTTTTAGGGTAAAGTTGATTCAGGTTCACTTAAAGTATAATCTATTGTTGGATAAGTTGTTTAATTTTTATTTTCCACTTTTCAATAATAAAATTTTAGTTCCAAGAGTGGTGAATTAAGGAAGTAAGGCAAAACTGATTTTTGCTGGAGATGAGAGTCTAAAGAGTTGCGGGGAGATTCTGGCTGGTGAAGAGGCAGTAGGAAAAGGCAAAGGAGTGGAAGCTGAGAGCACAGCCCATTCTCCGATTGTTCATAAGCTTGGGGAGGATCAACCTCTAAGTTAAGCTCGTAATGTGAAGGGCCACTGAGCAGTGACACCCATTTTGAGACATATGCATGTTTCAGATGCTCTCTGTAGGTTCTTTGAACCAAAGAGACTTATAGCCAGCTCATTTTGGAACCAGAAGGGGCTGTAGAGACCATTCAGGCTGACTCCTTTACACACACTCCTTTTTCTACTTCATCCTGAAGGTCAGAGGTCTCAGTGAACTTTTTTGAGATTATTTGACTGTTGGTAGAAGAGTAGAAACTACAACCCACACCTTTTATAACCCAAGGTCATTAATCTTTATTTCTGCCAGAGGCTTCTTTCATGTGATTTCTCTCACACGTTTAGTACTGTCAGTATATCTATCATTGTATCCTAAGGAGAAGTCCTCTTAGGAAAGAATTGTCAAGACTGTGAAGCACCGGGGGTCTGTTTTGGTGAGGACAACCTGCCCTCTCTCTTCAAAGTAGGATCTTAAATGCTCTTTTTTAAAACAGCATTACCTATCTTTTCTTCTTTTCTTGGCTCTTAGGTGCTGAGTTATTTTCATCATCAAAAGAAAGTTCGTCAGGGAGTGGAAGAGATGCTTTACAGATTATATAAACCCATCCTTTGGAGAGGACTAAAGGTACAGCTATTAAATACTCCATCCATGTTAAGAACATGCTAATTATGCTTTTGAATTTATTGTGCTCTAATTCAGAATTGTGATAAGGCAGTATAAATAAGACTAGAAGCTGGGGGCTTTGTGAAATTTGGGGATAAATGTTTTATTCTTTTATTAAAAACATTTTTAGGCCTATTAGACTGGGAATCTGAATTGGTTTAGGCTGACTCCACAGTGGGAAGGGGGTTTGTCATGCCATGTGAACCAGCAGAGGCATTGGGGGTCTGCATAGCTGAGCTGGGCCATCCTGGCCCTCAGGACCTTCTGCTGATGACTGAGACACAGGATGACAACCTTCCAGGGGTGCTGGAATGAACATGAGTAACTTTCAACATGGTAAATCTAGTGTTGGGAGAGAGATAGTCACTATTTCTTAGTGACATAAGGTGGACTTTGAGGCAAGGAATCAGGTCTTTATTTTTTTAAGAAGATTTATGTATTTATTTTAGAGAGAGAGTGTGGGGCGGGGGGAAGGGGCAGAGGGAGAGAATCTCAAGCAGACTCCCTGAGTGGGGAGCCTGACCTGGGGCTCAGTCTCATGACCCATGAGATCATGACCTCAGCTGAAAGCAAGAGTTGGAGACTTAACCAACTGTGCCACCCAGGTGCCCCTAAAACACATGGTTTGTACTCTTTTTTTTTAAGTAGGCTCTATGCGTGGAGCCCAGCATGGGGCTTGAACTCATGACCCTGAGATCAAGACCTGAGCTGAGTTCAAGAGTCACATGCTAACTGACTGAGCTACTCAGGTGCCCCAGGGTTTTTTAATATCTGTGATTAGCGAGCCACGAGTTTGGTTTAGCTCACGGAAGGTCTCCTAAGTTTGGTCAGTTAAAAGATTGTGATTGTCTTTAATTTGTAAGTAAGTCTGTATTGAGATACTTAGAAGCATTATTTAGGAAATCTACACTGAAGCCTTTGAATGTTTGCTCCTTAGATTCTGAAACACTCTTTCCTTATTCCAGGCCCGAAACTCTGAAGTCCGGTCAAATGCTGCCCTGTTGTTCATTGAAGCATTTCCTATTAGAGATCCAAATTTTAATGCTATTGAAATGGATAGTGAAATTCAGAAACAGTTTGAAGAACTCTATGTACGTATTGCATGTGGCTGAGTCCCCTACGATGTCAGCTCCCTCTGGGGCTGGTGTGGGTCCTGGCTTCCTCTGTAACTACCTGTGTGCTGCCCTCTAATGGCAGGCTTTCCAGATCCTGACATTCTTCACAGAAATCCGTGTTCCCCCGGTGCCTTCTGTGACAGCGTGGACCCAATTGTGTTTTATTCTTTTTCTCTTTGTCACCTTTGGAACACCTAATTATTTATTACTCTATATAGTTTTTTTTTTCTTTTAATGGGTTATGTATTATTTCTTTTTTTTTTTTTTTTGGTTTTTTTTTTTTTTTTTTTAAATTTTTTTTTTCAGGGGTTTTTTCTTTTTATTTTTTTTAATGTTTTTTTTTTTTTTTTTTTTAAGATTTTATTTATTTATTTGACAGAGAGCTAGAGAGCACAAGTAGGCAGAGCGGCAGGCAGAGGGAGAGGGAGAAGCAGACTCCCTGCGGAGCAGGGAGCCCGATACAGGACTCGATCCCAGGACCCTGGGGTCATGACCTGAGCCGAAGGCAGCCGCTTAACCGACTGAGCCACCCAGGCGCCCCTGTAGTTTTAAATGTTTTACATGTATTCTTGTCTCCCCAGCATAGAGGCAGTATGACATGTGGTTATAGTAGGTCCCCAGATTTGATTCCACTTCTCTCTAGTTGTGTAACTTTGGTCAAGTCACTAACTTCTTTGTGTCTTTATCTGTGGTTTGGTGATGTTGGTATTGCCTGCACTAAAGTTGTGGTGTAGTGTGGATGAACAAACGCTGGTGATGTCTTAAGGCAAGCCTGTAAATAATGCCTGTTGCAATAGATTTTTCAAATGACTGATTTTTCAAATGAGACATGAGAACATTAGGATGCCACATTTATTTCCAAGGGTACTGCGGGGGTTTTTTCATTTGGCTGGAAAGTGCTAGCCTCTGCTTATTTCTCTACATTCCCTAACATTTTCAGGGCTTCCTAACACAAGCTAAAAAATATTATTTATTGTCCTAGTTAATAGAATAAAATTTTAAGAAGTGATAGCAAAAATGCCGTGATAAAGATGGTTACCCATGGCATTCCTAAAATACTTCCTTTTGTTTGTTTGTTTTTTAAGTTTCAGGATTTTTTTTTTTTTTTTGAGAGAGAGAGAGAGACCAAGACCTCAAAGCGGGGGAGGGGAGCAGAGGGAGACAGAGAAGCAGACTCCCTGCTGAGTGCGGAGCCCAGTGCAGGCTCGGTCCCAGGACCCTGAGATCATGACCCGAGCCAAAGTCAGACACTTAACCAACTGAGCCACCCAGATGCCCCTGTTTGTTTTTTTATTTAATGAAAACACTCAGACATGCAGCAAGTTGAAATAATCGTATAACGAATATGTGTAGACTTAGCTCTTTGTATGGACATACACACATACACACATACACACATGTGCACAGACATACACACCTACATAGAGACACACATGCACCTAAAATGAACAGTCATTAGTATTTTGCTGTAAATGCGTTATCTGCATGTATATTTACCTAAAAGTCCCCTTGAGAATCATTAACATGGTGGGGCTAATGGTGGTGGGCAAATCAAAACTAGATTTTGGTAGTTTTTAGCCAAAAACTATGAAAAACTTTTGCTTTTTTTTTTTTTAAGATTCTATTTATTAGAGAGAGAGAGACAGCTAGAGAGGGAACACAAGCAGGGGGAGTGGGAGAGGGAGAAGCAGGCTTCCCGCGGAGCAGGGAGCCCGATGTGGGGCTCGATCCCAAGACCCCGGGATCACGACCTGAGCCAAAGGCAGACGCTTAATGACTGAGCCACCCAGGCGCCCTTGCTCTTTTTTTATTTTTATTTATTTTATTTTTTTTAAGATTTTATTTATTTGACAGAGAGAGACACAGCGAGAGAGGGAACACAAGCAGGGGGAGTGGGAGAGGGAGAAGCAGGCTTCCCGCAGAGCAGGGAGCCCGATGCGGGGCTCGATCCCAGGACCCTGAGATCATGACCTGAGCTGAAGGCAGACGCTTAACGACTGAGCCACTCAGGCTCCCCCCTTGCTTTTTTTTTTAATAAAGATTTTGTTTATTTGAGAGAGAGAGAGAGCATGAGCTGGGGGAGGGGCAGAGGAAAAAGGAGAAGCAGACTCCCCGCTGAGCAGGGAGCCTGACTAGGGGTTTGATCCCAGGACCCTGAGGTCATGACCGGGGCCGAAGTCGGACACTTAACCGACTGAGCCACCCAGGTGCCCCAGCGTTTGCTCTTTTTAACCCAGGTGTCCAAATCTATGAAATCTATCCAAATCTATCTTGTTTTTAAATGTGTAAGTGTCTGCCTTGGATGTGGTGGTGGAGCGTGTGCTGCTGGTCCAGCCAGCACACGTGTCTCAGGTTGCACCCGCCGTTTCACAGACTGGGTGTGCACGGCGGCCCTCCTGCTGCTGAGTGGGACACATGAGCATCCTCTGTGGGTGTCCTGCAGGGGATAGTGACTGCACACATAGTGACTGAGAGCATGGAATCACACATTTTGTTTTGTATCCCACTTCCCACTTAATAAGTCTGGTTTTGATCAGATTACTTAACCTCTTTAGTCCTGTTTCTTTTTTAAAACCTGTCAGATTGTGATAAGGTCTCAATGAAAAATTATATATAAAACATTTCGCTCAGTCCCTAGCATTAAGATGACAGTGGTTATAGGTGAAGGGGATTAAGAGTGCACTTATCTTTATGAGTACTGAGTAATATGTAGAATTGTTGAGTCACTGTATTGTACACCTGAAATAAATATAACACTATGTTAACTACACTGGAATTAAAATTTAAAAAAATATTATGTAATTAAAATGACAGTGGTTATTACCGTCCATAGGAACATCAAAAATATGTAAAGTGATGTGATTATGTAATATAATATTAGGAACATATTGGTGAATCCTCTGTCTCTTGTACTAGAAACTGAAATGAATTTCTAGGGGCGAGTTTAGTTCTAATTTACTAGATGAAAGGTGTATAGGGAGCTGTTGGTCTCTTACAGATGTAGATGCTGTCATATGCTTGGTACTTTGGATATTAGAATATTGGCTAATGATTGGTGTAACTATATCCCTTTCTAGTCCATTGAAAATCCCTTATATTGTAAATTGAAGAAATCTTTTTTTTTTTAAGATTTTATTTATTTTTATTTATTTATTTGACAGGGAGAGACACAGCGAGAGAGGGAACACAAGCAGGGGGAGTGGGAGAGGGAGAAGCAGGCTTTCCGCGGAGCAGGGAGCCCGATGCGGGGCTCGATCCCAGGACCCCGGGATCATGACCTGAGCCAAAGGCAGACGCTTAACGACTGAGCCACCCAGGCGCCCCGTAAATTGAAGAAATCTTACTGTGAGAACATCATAGTTGGTAGAGATATTGTATGAATAAAAATGTTTCCACGCTACGAAGTTTCATATAATTTTAGCAAATGTGTAATATGTACATGGTTAATAAGTTTAAGAGGCAGGACCTATGAAATAATTGTTTTACAGTGAAAAATAAATTACACATAGGAATGGCAAATTCTTATTAGAGAAAACACCTGAAAGAAATGCCAAGTCTTTGTTAGATTCTAAGGAATAGACCGTATTAGGACTGGTAAGTGGATTGTGTGGTTTTGCACAAGTGGACAGGGCTTGTCAGCAGATTGGGTTCCCCTTGGGTTCTGTGGCTGAGGGACAGGCAGGCCAGTGACCCCAAGGTGACCAGATGGGGAGGGGCCTCCCCTTCTCGTGGCTTTCCCTCCTTTCTTTTTCCCCTCTGTGGAGATGTAGGAGTTATTGCTGGCTTTTCTAAGCTCCTCTGTTCCCAACTAAGGCCATTTTTGAGAGCTCTTCCCTGGCACGTGTTTTACCTCGGGAGCAAATGCATGAAGCTGTCGGTAGCCCTGGTACCATCTGTGTTCATGATCCCAGGTTTGGGCAAGTCTGAGCTCTGGAAGGACCTAGGA
The DNA here is from genome assembly GCF_002201575.2 of Neomonachus schauinslandi. Taxonomy (NCBI): domain Eukaryota; kingdom Metazoa; phylum Chordata; class Mammalia; order Carnivora; family Phocidae; genus Neomonachus; species Neomonachus schauinslandi. The sequence goes on along the minus strand of NC_058414.1, from coordinate 105,400,559 downwards.
ATGTCTGGGTCACAACCTTTTCTGCTCGTCTTTTCATGAAATCTGTTCTTTCCTTCTTGTAGAAATCCCTCATTTTAGGGGCACCTGGCTGGCTCAGTTGGTTAAGTGTCTGCCTTCAGCTCAGGTCATGATCTCGGGGTCCTGGGATCAAGCCCCATGTCAGGCTCTCTGTTCAGCGGGGAGTCTGCTTCTCCCTCTCCTTCTGTGCTCTCTCTCTCTCAAATAAATAAATAAAATCTTAAAAAAAAAAAAATCCCTCATTTCCAACGTTGCTATCTCTACTACCATCTCATTTTGGTCAGATTTGGGGGTGCTTATTCATCCTAACTTGAAGGCTTTTTTTCCCCGTAATTAGAGTAAGAATTATTTGTGCTTTTAAACTTTTATAATAGGAAAATTTGTACATAATAATAGAGAGCCTAGTATAATGAACCTCTATTTACCCATAATGCAGTTTCAGTATTTAGTGACCCAAACCTAATCTATTTCTTCTTTCCTTGTTTTGAAGCAGATCTGAGGTATCATCATTTTAACTCTAAATACTTAAGTAGGAATTGCTAAAACAGTGATTTTTTTAAAAGCATAATCATACCATCGTTACAACTAAAGAAAGATGAAAAGTAATTCCTTAATGCTATCAAATATTGGGTAATTTTTTTTTTAAACACTTAAAAAAACTTTTTAAAAAAATTTTTATTTTAAGTAAACTCTACGCCACACATGGGGTTTGAAGTCATGATCCTGAGATCAAGAGTCACATGCTCCCCTGACTGAGCCAGCCAGGTACCCCTGGGTTATTGTTTTTGAGTGATATTTCAATGACACTTTTCCCCGTTTTGTTTGAATCTGTGTCTAAATAAGACCCATGCATGTGATCAGCCAATATATTGGTAATACCCTGTCCAGTAGCCTCCATCTCTCTCTTTATTGCTTGCTATTTTTGTTGTTAAAGAAGCCAAATTATTCTTTTGTTTCTTGCATTCTGGGTTTTTTTTTTTTTTTTAAGGTTTATTTATTTACTTGAGAGAGTGAGTGTGAGCGAGAGAGCAGGAGGCAGGGAGGCAGAGGGAGAAGCAGGCTCCCTGCTGAGCAGGGAGCCCAATGTAGGGCTCGATCCCAGGACCCCGGGATCATGACCTGAGCCGAAGGCAGATGCTCAACCAACTGAGCCACCCAGGCACACCAAATTCTGGGTTTTATAGAACATATCCCTGTGGTCTTGTTATTATGTTCCTCTGCGTTTTGTATTTCCTGAATATCAATAGGTGTAGAGTTGATCAGTTATTTTTGTGGGGATTTTGTTTGTTGTGTCACATTCTTCATGGAGCTGTTGTGTACTTCCATCCAGAGATATACAGCATCTTGTTTCTTTTTGTATTTTTAAAGAGGGTGGGGAGAGAGGAGGAGGGAGGGGGCAGAGGCGGGGAGAGAGAGAATCTTAAGCAGGCTCCACGCCCAGTGTGCAGCCTGACAGGGGCTCGATCTCACAACCTGAGACCAAGACCTGAGCTGAAACTAAGAAACAGACACTTAACCAACTGAGCCACCCAGGTGCCCCCTCTTTTTGTATTGTTAGCAACCACTGATCACCATTTCTTGGATTAATTCATTAAGTAGAATAACTTTATTCTGGGCTTAGTGCATTACAGCATTTTGGAAATTCAAGAAAGTGGCTTACACGACTGTGTCTGAAGGATCGTCTGAAGTCTGCATATCTCACTGAATGTGGGGATGGTATTTGAGACTCTGCTATCAGCAAAGTCCTATAGATGGGATTGGCAGATATGGCCACCACATGTCTGGATTGTCCTTTTTATTAAATGCTCAACTATAGAAATGATAAATAATAAGAGATGTGTGAGTCTGTACAGGACCAGTATTTCTATAACTTGAAATGTCTGCTACATTGTGAATGCATAGAGTGCTAATATGTAAAGCGAATATTGATATAAAGGGAGCTGATTTAAGATTTTTAAGTCTTTTTCCCCTCCAACTTATAGAGCCTTTTAGAAGATCCTTATCCGATGGTCCGTTCTACAGGGATCCTTGGTGTTTGTAAAATAACTTCCAAATACTGGGAAATGATGCCTCCAACCATTCTTATTGATCTCCTCAAGAAAGTAACCGGGGAACTGGCATTTGACACAAGCTCAGCTGACGTGCGCTGTTCTGTCTTTAAGGTAGGATTTAAGCAATACTTATTTATCATAGAATAATTAGAAAATACAGAGAAAGAATAATTTTTAAATTACCCGTAATTCTACTCTTATAGATAGACTACTATGGACATTTTGGTTGTACATCCAAAGTAACATTTTTAAAAACCAAATTGAAAGTCTTCTACAAAAAAGGCCTACTTGAAATAATACGAGTTTTTAGTGGATGGCCTGGGTGAGTGGTGCACAGTGTTTTTAAAATAGGAGTTGTATGTAGTACTTACATTTTTTTTGTAATTATACATTAAAATTGACTTTTTTGGTATACTGTATGCACTTTTTTTTTTTTTATTTTTTTATTTTTTTAAAGGTTTTTTTTTTTTTTTTTTTTAAGATTTTATTTATATATTTGAGAGACAGAATGAGAGAGAGAGCACATGAGAGGGGGGAGGGTCAGAGGGAGAAGCAGACCCCCTGCTGAGCAGGGAGCCCGATGCGGGACTCGATCCCGGGACTCCAGGATCATGACCGGAGCCGAAGGCAGTCGCTCAACCAACTGAGCCACCCAGGCGCCCTACTGTATGCACTTTTAACAAGAACCTACAAAACTATCCTTTCTCCCACCATCCAGTTTCAAGAGTTATCAGGAACACATCTGGTCTTATTTCATCTTTTTTTTTTTAGATTTTATTTATTTATTTTTTAGAGAGCGAGCGAGAGAGAAACAGCATGAGAGGGGAGAGGGTCAGAGGGAGAAGCGGGCTCCCTGCTGAGCCGGGAGCCCGATGCGGGACTCGATCCCAGGACCCTGGGATCATGACCTGAGCCGAAGGCAGACGCTTAACCATCTGAGCCACCCAGGCGCCCCTGGTCTTATTTCATCTTTAGCCAATTCATCATCTACCACTATTGATTACTTTGAAACAAACCCAGGACACTATATCAGCTCATCTGTAAATATTTCAGTATAATGGTTAAAACATAAGGTCTTGTTATAGTTAATAGTAATATTGTAATAATATTGTATGGTGACAGATGGTAACTACACTTACCATCATGAACATAGCTTAATGTATAGAATTGTCGAACCACAATGTTGTACACCTGGACGAATTTAACATTGTATGTCCACTATAATTCAAATAAAAAAGAGTTCTCTTTAAAAAATCCTTTTTCCTGATAACTGTAAAGCAAAGTGGAGTGTATCAGATCTTCAAATTGGTGACTGGCTTGAGCTTGGGCAGGTCACTCTACCACCTATTTGAGGTGCATGTGGCTGTGTCCCCCCGATAGGGGGGCTTTGTGCCCTCTGGTTTTCATGCAGGACTGAGTCAAGAAATAGAATTCATGGGCTACTAAAAAAACGTGAAAGGATTGTTGGATCCGACACAAATTGGCTTTGGAGCCCTCTCCACCAGTAGTTGTTCTCTGTTTCTTTCAACTCTAAAAATTCTTTAAAATTTGGCTAAGAGAAAGCATTGCAGGATTATTTTATAACTGCGTTAATTTTGTTTGGATAGAACAATGGATGAACTGATTATCAGTGTTGAAACTATACTAATTCATTGAAAGTATGCTTTTTATATGAAACTGTTTTAGGAAAGTGTTCACTAGTAGTTCACTAATAAGGATAGAACTGAGTATTTTCTTAACTGAACTTTTTATTGTTTATGTTCTAAATTTGAGTTCTTTTTATTTCTCCTTTTATTTTTGGTAGTGTCTGCCAATAATTTTGGATAACAAATTAAGCCACCCATTATTGGAACAGCTTCTGCCAGCACTGAAATACAGTCTCCACGACAATTCAGAGAAAGTGAGAGTGGCTTTTGTTGATATGCTGCTGAAAGTCAAAGCCGTGCGGGCTGCTAAGGTAGGACAGGCAGGATTTTATCATTGAAGATGTGAGATAAAGAAGTACATTCGTTTTCATCAACAAAAAGACAAAGTAATTTTAATTCCAAGAGTTTTAGTAATCACATTTAAACTAGCCGATGTCTGGTATATTCTGCCAGTTTATTGTGTCATAAAATTTTATTTGTTTTGTGATTTTCATTTAAGTTTCTAGAAGTATCATCAATGTGTGTTTTCTTTTTGGTGAAAGACATTAATGGAAGCAGCCCCCACCTTAAACTATATTTCCATCACGTGCATGAAAGCTTTTGTTCAAATATTGTAATACTTGGCACTCAGTAACTACTTGAATATTACTGGGAGAACTCCCTTCACATTTTACAGAAGGAAGCAAGGAGATAATTGTGTTATGATGTACATTTTAACATGGTGTAAACTTCCGAAGTGAGAGTGTACTCCTTTAGCTTGAGTCCTGTTCAGCTTTTGGCTAAAAATGTTAGTTAGAAGGTTGTTTTTTTTCATTTATTTTTTAATTTTTTAATTTTTTTTTTTAAAGATTTTATTTATTTATTTGAGAGAGAGAGAATGAGAGAGAGCACATGTGAGAGTAGGGAGGGTCAGAGGGAGAAGCAGACTCCTCGCTGAGCCGGGAGCCGGATGCGGGACTCGATCCCGGGACTCCAGGATCACGACCTGAGCCGAAGGCAGTTGCTTAACCAGCTGAGCCACCCAGGCGCTCAGTTAGAAGGTTTTTTTTTTTTTTAAGATTTATTTGACAAGAGAGACACGGTGAGAGAAGGAACACAAGCAGGGGGAGTGGGAGAAGGAGAAGCAGGCTTCCCGGAGAGCAGGGAGCCCGATGCGGGGCTCGATCCCAGGACCCCGGGATCATGACCCGAGCTGAAAGCAGACGCTCAACGACTGAGCCACCCAGGCGCCCCAAGTTAGAAGGTTTTTAACGTCATTTGGTAACACTGTGTCTTTTCTTCCTCCATGCAGTACTTTTCTGAAATTTACTTAAAAATGCTCGTTTGTCCCAGCACAGAATTTGGGAGCAGCCTGACATGTCCGTTAGTCTAGGGTTAACCACGCAGGCCTGTGGTGTGTTCATGCACTGAAGGAATGCTGTGTGGCCGTGAAAGGAGATGAGCGCACGTGGAAAGTCCCCTGAGATGGGAGTAAAAGCCGGTGTAGGTGTGTGTAGTGTGCTGCCAGTGTATAAAATGGGGAGCCTATGTACGTGTTTGCTCAAATAGTGTAAGATATTCCTAGAAGAAAATGAGGAATTCATAACAGTTGCCTCAGGTGAGGGGGATTGGATGTCTACGGACGGGGCACTGGGGAGGCCAGGACACATACTGTTTTATGGTTTATATGAATTTTGAACTGTGAGTTTTTGTTGTTAAAAACTAAAAACCAAAGACTATTTTACATGACCTCCGTAGCACACATCCCCCACGTCACACCCAAGCGCCCTTCCGTGGTCGTTTTGCTGGAAGTCGCTGGACCGAGTGTGGGCTGTTTCAGGACTCCGCTCTGGCCCTCTCATCTGTTTGCGCGTCCTCAGGCCCTGGGCTCTGTTGCCTGCGCTGCTGCAGGTGCCCGTGAAGTCTTGGAGCGCGCAGCCTCCAGCCTTGTTCTTTCAGAGCTTTTTGACTGCTTTAGGTCTTTTGCATTTGCATATGTATTTTAGAATCAGCGTGTCCATTTTAAGAAAAAAGATGGCTGCAATTTTTATCCCATTTGTTATTAACAGCTTAATAAAACTGAGTAGTTCTGAATCTAAGACGGAAATTTTGGTCTAGTGTTGTGTTTGAAGTGTTTTGTTTGCAGAGGACTATTGTGGTGATGTCTGGTGAGGAAATGTAGAGAGCAGTGTTTTCTCTTTATTAATGAGTCTACCCGAGAGAATAGTGGGGAGACCACGTAAGATGAGGACAAAAGTTCTTTGACCTGGAAGTTTGGATTTTAGGAGAGTAGCAAGAAAGAAAGCATAATGTTTTACTGGGGTGCTTCTTTCATCTTAAATCTTAGCTGTTCAAAAGCCAGGCAGAGAATGATTTAGCTGTGAGATCCCTGGAAAGATGGAGAGGCAGCTAACAGGAAGTGGGAGTGGCTGATCGTCCACCATGTCAGAATGACGGGGGTCTCCTGCTACGCTGTCAGACCCTGATCATGCTTGTGTTAGTAATGGACACACTTAACATTTGAAGTGAAAGACCAGTTACCGATTTGCTTGTGGTCTTGTCTGTTGCAGATACCAACCTGCTGGTGATATGTTTGGGTAAAATAAAACTTCAGGTAATTGAAACAAAACAAATCAGAATCCTGAGCTAATTAGAATTGTTCTGCATTATTTGAGAAAGCAAATCAAAGAAAAACAAGCTAATATGGGGAGTTTCTGGAAAGGCAGACACGCAGGAAGTGTTAGTTATAAGAATCACCCCGGGGCGCCTGGGTGGCTCAGTTGGTTAAGCGACTGCCTTCGGCTCAGGTCATGATCCTGGAGTCCCTGGATCGAGTCCCGCATCGGGCTCCCTGCTCAGCGGGGAGTCTGCTTCTCCCTCTGACCCTCCCCCCTCTCATGTGCTCTCTCTGTCTCTCTCTCTCAAATAAATAAATAAAATCTTTAAAAAAAAAAAAAGAATCACCCCGGAACCTGGCGTTTGGTAAGCGTGCCAGTGGCTAGTTCCTATTCAAGATGGTGTAGTCTCCGTGAAGGCCTAGGAGTCAACCTTTTTAATGTGACTGGGGACAGACTGAACTTCTCAGGTCCTGGCTCTGTGGCTGGGCTGTTGTGCTGAGATCTGGGATGTTTCCTGGTTGTTATTTCTTGCAGCCAGGTTGGAGCTCTGAGGTCTCGAGTCTTGAAGAGCCCTTGCTTACCTGAGTTCTCAAGTGGAGGGCTTTCTCTTTCCTCTGGATTTTTCCCTCTTGGGAATGGTCTGTTGCTGTGCCTGTTCTGAGGTTGACATTTACTGATGGCAGAATTGACCCATGAGTTCTCATGTGGGGAAGGTGTGATGCTCCTGCTGAGGGTACTGTTGCCCAGAGGAACTCAGCAATCTGGAGTTGTCAGCTCTGCTCCTTGACCTGTTGCTTCCATTCTGCATTGGTGTATGCATCGGGGCCTGCACACCATCGTCCTCCTCCACCTTCCTGTGAGATTGCAGGCAGCATAGTAGAGCAGGTGAATGGTGAATCCATTCGTTGGCCATTTTGGTCTCGGGTTGAATCTGCTTTTGCGGTGGTTGTGAAATCGCACCAGGTAGCTAGGTGCGCTTGAGTGTTTGGGCAAGTGTTTTTTGCTGGTGTGGTTGTTAGCCAAACCTGCTGTTCAGGATCACAGGTCAGTACACTCACATTCATAACCAGTAGCCCATCTGGACCGACACGCAGGCAGGGAGGGCGCAGGGGAGGTGAGGGAAGAGGGAAGTTGTTACAGCCGCCAGATGGAGCCTCAGACTCATCACTACCACCTTCTCCGGAACCTTGAAAGTACTGCCTCTCACCCTTAATTGCCAGCCTCACTCAGTCATTTTTCTAGTTAGTTGGCCGTGGGCTCTCTTCTGTGAAGCCACTGCCTCTGGTGGGGTGAGGGCTGAGAGCCGGGCCCCCCTACCATCCTCTCTGCGTGCCTTACTGCTGGTGGCACTGGTGCCATTTGCCCCCCAGTACCACTGTGAGTAGCAGTGTTGGGTGTGGGCCTTGGGCTTAGTTACTGTCTTTATTTACTCTAATAACTTTTTCAGAAATACCAAGAGGTGTCTGAGTGGAAGTGTCCCAGGAGGTTTCTGGGGGAAGTCATCAGTAGCATCAGATGCTCAGAGACTTCCTGGAAGGGGAGGTGTGAATATGTTCATCTGGATTTTCAATAGAAGGTCATTATGACCTTGGCAAGAACAATTTCAGTGAGGGTAGAAGCTGCACTACTGTGGGCTGAGCTATAAGTGGGGTGAGGAAGAGGAGGTGGGGGCAGGTGGAAGGAAGAGGAGGAAGGTGAGCTGCAAGGAGAAAGGAAATTCAAGCAGAGTTTTGTGGGAGGCTTTTGTTTTAAGAGGTGGAATGACTTGAAAATACTTAAATGCTGATGAGAAAGATCCAGGTGAAAATCCTGGAAAGGGGGCAGGTTGTTAGAGCTAGGTCCTTGAGGAGAATGCATGTCGGTGGTATTATCCCCATTATACAGAGGAGGAAACTGCCAGCTATAGGTATTTGTACAGGATTGCCAGCCGAGAAGTGACAGGTCAGGATTTGAACGCTCCACCATTAGAATCTGTTTTCTTTCTCCTGCTGTTTTTCTCTTGTCTGGAATGTCTTGCTTGGAAGTTTCTCTCTTCTGTAGGCAGTAGACGACTTCGAGGCTTTGGAGCAGAGGGTCTATAGGACAGTCGTGGTCACGCAGCAGCTGTACGGTGGGCTGGAGGAGGCCGGTGTGGTCATCTAGGCTAGCTGGCCCTGGAGAGGGGAGGCAGCGATGGGCCAGAGGGTGCTGCCTGCCATGGGTGGTGGACCAGGTATCTCTGGGGTTCAGGAGTGATGTCTCCGACGTAGGGAATAGGGTATCCACTTTAGCTCTCTGTGTCAAAGTGTTATAAATTTTTCTATTCATGTTTCACATTAATGGGCCGAAGTTGGTGTTTTAGGAAATTTTTAAATTATGAGACTGATAATCATAGTTATCATTTGAGAGTTTACACCAACCACGATACTAATTAGTTGTAATTAACCCTCCCAACAGTGTTATACTTCAGTGCCTTATAATGGCAATGCTTTTTTTTTTTTTTTTTTAAAGATTTTATTTATTTATTTGACAGAGAGAGACACAGTGAGAGCAGGATCACAAGGCAGGGGGAGAGGGAGAGGGAGAAACAGGCTTCCCGCGGAGCAGGGAGTCCGATGCGGGGCTCGATCCCAGGACCCTGGGATCATGACCTGAGCCGAAGGCAGACGCTTAACGACTGAGCCACCCAGGCGCCCCAATGGCAATGCTTTTTAAAATACGGATTTATTCTAATTTCTCTACAGAAGAGTCACAGTTTCTGGTATAGTCATTTGAAATGAATTTTCTTGAATATAAAGATTAGTTCCTTTTTTATTTTGCTCAGGAAATTTTGCTTAGAAAGCGTTTTCAAGATTACAGGGACAATTGACTGTTCCCTTCTGTGTATGTTTTACGTAGTTTTGGAAAATATGCCCCATGGAGCATATTTTGGTTCGTCTGGAGTCAGATTCCCGGCCTGTGTCTCGGCGCCTGGTGAGCCTTGTCTTCAACTCTTTCCTGCCCGTGAACCAGCCCGAAGAGGTGTGGTGTGAGCGCTGCGTCACGCTGGTGCAGATGAACCCCGCAGCCGCCAGGACGTTCTATCGGCAGGCTCACGAGCACACCGCCTGCACGAACATAGGTGGGGGCGCCTGCATCTCCGTGCTCGTTGTGTTGCTCCCTCAGGCATAGCGAATGCCCCATAGCCTCAGTGTTGAACTCCACGCTCCAGTGCACTTCGTAATGATTCCCTTTAAAATGGTGTTTTTAGTTGTTTGGGATTATAATCTCACTGTGAGAAAGATAATTTTGTGGAAGAAACATGTACGTTAACTACCGATTATTTTAAACATTTCAGCAAAGCTGATTCACGTGATTCGCCACTGCTTGAACGCCTGCATCCGGAGGGCCATGCGCGAGCGCCACGAGAGCCACGAGGAGAGGGAGAAGGAGAACGTGAGTGTGCTCGGGCTTGCCCCGGCCCGGCTGCACCGGCGGCCGTGTTTCCTCAGGGAACACAAGGCCCCCGTGCCCCTTGCTTGGAGAAAGGCAGAACGCTGGCATTGCCATGGACTGTTATGTCAGCAATATTTTGACTTCCCATGATCCCTTCAGTATTGGTAATTCAGCAAGTTATTGTAGAGGATCACGAATAATGTTTCTGAAAGAATTGCTCTACATCCTTTATAGTTCATTGTGGAGCTTGGGTAGGATTTAACACAGGAAAATTTACTACTGGTAACACCTGTCCCAAATTTTTTTGGCCTTAAGCTTCTCTGTATATATATATATATTTTTTAAGATTTTATTTATTTATTTGAGAGAGAGAGAATGAGAGAGAGAAAGCACATGAGAGGGGGGAGGGTCAGAGGGAGAAGCAGACTCCCCGCCGAGCAGGGAGCCCGATGCGGGACTCGATCCTGGGACTCCAGGATCATGACCTGAGCCGAAGGCAGTGGCTTAACCAACTGAGCCACCCAGGCGCCTCACTTCTCTGTATATTTTAATTCGACCTGGGTGTAGCATACACCTGGATTGGATTCTGGATGTTACCACATTTTATAATCAGTGGTGTTAATGTTCTTAAGGATTTACTCATAGCCACTGCTGTGAGATTCTACTAGAAACATCTGGGGGTTGAATTTCTAGGAATGAGCTTTATTTAGAACTATTTATTTATTTATTCATTTATTTATTTATTTGAGAGAGAGCACAAGCAGGGGGAGCGGCAGAGGGAGAAGCAGACTCCCCGCTGAGCAGGCAGCCCCATGCGGGACTCGATCCCAGGACCCCAGGATCATGACCTGAGCTGAAGGCAGACGCTTAACCAACTGAGCCACCCAGGCGCCCCTAGAATTATCTTTTAAAAAGTAATTAATTGGGGCACCTGGGTGGCTCAGTTGGTTGAGCATCCGACTCATGATTTTAGTTCAGGTCACGACCTCAGGGTCGTGGGATCGAGCTCGAGTCCGGCTCTGTTCTCAGCTGGGAGGTCTGTTTGAGATTCTCTCTCTCCCTCTCCCACTGCCCCTTCCCCTGCCCGCACATGTGTGTGCGCACACACACACACTTTCTCAAATAAATAGATCTTCAAAAAAACTAATAAAAATTAAAAAAAATAAAAAGTAGTTAATCAAAGGGACTGGTTAGCTGCTATTTCTTCAGAATCCAGAGTGACCACTTAAAAGAAATTTAAGAGAGACGCATTACTTATAAGCAGTATCCTAAGCTTATAAACAAACTTTCATGCTTATGTACATCTAAAGTAAAATTTGGGAGTAGTTTTGTAGTACCCAAATAGATTAGGAAACTGGCCTTTAAAAGAAGTCGCAAGAGACAGTCTGTCCTTTTGCTGAGACCTGGTCCTGCATGTAGGCCCCAAGGCGAGGTCCTTGCGTACAGTCTGACCCTGCCTCAGTCCCCACCTGCGTCCCACCACCTCTGACACAGGCCTCTTTGTAGGAGAGGGTGCCAGGTTTGCTCACGGGTCTCACGCTGGCCTGACGACTTCTGCACGCACCCCAGGGACACCTGTGCCCATGGGCTTGCAGCTGGAGGGCCACTACTCCATCAGCCTAGACTCTGTTTAAACAAGTCCTCGTCTCTTGGGGCGCCTGGGTGGCTCAGTCGGCTAAGCAGCTGCCTTCGGCTCAGGTCATGATCCCAGGGTCCTGGGATGGAGCCCCGCATCGGGCTCCCTGCTCAGCGGGAAGCCTGCTTCTCCCTCTCCCACTCCCCCTGCTTGTGTTCCCTCTCTCGCTGTGCCTCTCTCTGTCAAATAAATAAATAAAATATTTTAAATTAAAAACAAAAAACAAGTCCTTGTCTCTATCCCAGTCAGGGAGGCAGGTGTGGAATCAAGGAGGAAAATGTACAGAAAGGGTGGGACTGGGTTTTATCCTGACAGTGGACCCCGACTAGCAGTTCTAGCCACTCACAGACCTCCTCGGCCTTAATTTGGAAAGCCTTCAGCCCAGGGCATTTGGAGTTGGTTCTGCTTTTATTTTTGGTGGAATTTAAGTTCCTCTCTCCAGGGTTTTTCCCTCAGTATACAGATTGTATGGGCAGAATTTTTCAGGAAGCTGACCGCATCGCCCTACATCTTCAGAAACCTCAGCTGGAGAGGCCAGCATGACAGTCTCAGTCCACGGTTCTGGCGCGTGGGGTCACGGCGTGGGAGGTGGAGGCAGTGATTGATGCCCAGGGAGAAAGCACAGCTTCTCCCTGGGCCACCACTGCAAACTCAGACTGATGGTGGAAATGGTTTGCAGAAGAGCAGACACATAGTTTGTGATGTACTAGTTGAGAGACTATTACATTTTGTAAATTTTGAAGAAACCCTCCACCCCTATTATAAAAAACCTAGGTATTTTTTATAACACTTTGGGTCAGTTTCTGTACCATTAGAAAACACAAGCTTTTAGAAGTGTGTAGGTCTATTATAGTTTATATTAGACAAGAAATACAGTTTGTCGTGTGGTTATTCTCATTCTGTTTAAGTAAACTCTGCACCCGACGTGGGGCTTGGACTCAAGACCCAGAGATCAAGAGTCACATGCTCTGCCGACTGAGCCAGCCAGGTGCCCCAAGTTTGTTTTCTTTTAAACTGTCTTTTTCCATTGCGTTTGAGTAGATAGCACAACAGTACCAACTCCTGAAATGAATCTTCTTTTGCATCCCAAGGTAGTCCCTTTTCAGGAAATTGTCTGTAGTGGTTGCTCGCAGGTTATCAGATGTCTTTGGTCAGTCCCATTGTAGGGCTGGCTAGCAGACCCCGTCAGTGTGTGTGTGAGCTGGTTGTGTTCTGGGGTCTGTGTTTTGTGCAAAAGAAGACTTGCCAGGGGGCATCTGTGGCTTAAATGGAGCACGCAGAAGAACATAGCAGCGATTATTGCTCACAGCCAGCGTAAGCCCAGAAGGTGTGAACGGTGTGTTATTTTAGAACAAACTGAGGAAGCCAGTGATTGAGTGGGAGTTGGTCATCATCAGCCCTCCCCAGGCCTGCATAGTGGAGAGCCTGGGGTGATCTGACTGGCCGAGTTTGTAGCTGAGTCTCAGTAGCAATCACATTAGGTAAATCCTTCCCTCCTCCCCCAGTCTGTTCACATCAAAGTGTATGGCAAGAAGTGACATCTTGCAGTAATTCAGAAGATTCAGTAGAAGTATGCTCTTTACTTGCTTATTATGTCCCTAAAGACAATAGTTTATACATTTTGATTTTTTAGAGGATTTTTAATTCACATAAAGTGTGGATTGAAAGGATATAGGGTTCATTTAGCATTTATTTCTTGAGTGGGCTTTTTTTTTTTTTTTTTAAGATTTTATTTATTTATTAGAGAGAGAGAGCATGAGGGGGGAGGGTCAGAGGGAGAAGCAGACTCCCCGCCGACAGCAGGGAGCCCGATGCGGGACTCAATCCTGGGACTCCAGGATCACGACCTGAGCCGAAGGCAGTCGCTTAACCAACTGAGCCACCCAGGCGCCCCTCTTGAGTGGGCTTTTAAAGGCATTTACCTCTACTAGAGATTTTCTTTTCTTTCCTTTCCTTTTTTTTTTAAAGATTTTATTTATTTGACAGAGCACAAGCAGAGGGAGAGAGAGGGAGAAGCAGGCTTCCCGCTGAGCAGGGAGCCCGATGTCGGACTCGATCCCAGGACCCTGGGATCATGACCCGGGCCAAAGGCAGCCGCTGAACCGACTGAGCCACCCAGGCGTCCCTCTACTAGAGATTTTCAAATAGAAGATAAAATCATTTTCATGAAATAAAAGATAAATAAAGATAAAATCATTTTCATGAAATGAAAATAGACTTGATACCCTTTATGTTTCTTCTTCAGGTCTGGAATGTACCTGAACCATAATAGTTGTTATGATTTGATTCTTTCACAATCAAATTATTTGTATCTTAGGTTCTGGACAACACATTGTCTGTAAGCGATGTTGCATCCATGGCCGGTTTGTTAGAAATCGTTGTGATTCTCTGGAAAAGTATTCACAGAAGTATGGAAAATAATAAGGAAGCCAGAGTTTACACCATTAACAAGTTTGCCTCTGTGCTCCCTGAGTACCTGAAAGTCTTCAAGGTAAGACTGCTCACACTGTGGGTGGGTGTATTAAGATTGCATTTGTGCAGAATTAGCCAAAATGCCTAACACGCTTACCTGGCAGGACCTGGTTGGTCATGTGTAAGGGGGGATGCTGAGCCAGTGCTCACCTGGCAGGGGAAGTGGCCTCTTGCCTTTCTCGAGGGTGGAGGCCATATGTCTTCCCATTTCATATCCCCAGCACTCAGGGAAATTTGGGGGTGAGTGCTCAGTTTTTCTGTCTTCAATGGTCTGTGACACCATTTGAGAATTTAGTTTGATTAGCTGGGAATTGAGAAAGAAGAGTTGGCAAACATGATGCCATAGCGGCTAAGTTTCGTGGGCACTTTTAGGCATTTGATGGCATACTGTAAGCAAATGGGTTTCTGAAGTGTTTGAGTTGTGTCTGCAAATAGAACCATGCATATAACTTCTATTTGGATGAAGGAAACCTGTTTCTTGACTTTTTACTTCTGAGGGAAGTTCATATTTCCAAAACAAATAGAAGTAAGACTGAGCTAGAGATGAAAATGTACTCCCGATTATAAAGAAAGCCTGGTTTAAATATAGAACGATCATAGGTTTTATGAACCATCCTTCTCTTGATGAATTTTACTTTTGGGCTCTTCCAAAACTGCTTATATGACCTTGACCCCTTAGCTGTTCTGAGCCTCATTTCTGTGACTGTGTCTCTGAGCTTCATTGTGTCCCTGAAATGCAACTGTGACCTGTTCAGGAAGGTAAATAATCTAAATTGCTGAAGTTATTAGTACATTTAAAACCTCAAATAATTACACTGGGCTGGGAAACCAGCATTATCTCAAAATTCTCAGACGATAACAGAGAAGCCCATAGAATACTAGATGAGATGATAGATGAGCAGTGTGGCCTGCAGGTATCTAGGGACCCAAGGAAGGCAGTTAATTAATTCAGTTAATTTCAAATGATTCTGGCAAGAGAACTTCTCTGCACTCGGTTGCTCCAAGAACATTGTGGTCTTCTTTATAAATGAATAAACAGTCAATAATCCAGACAGAGTGGAATTAGTGGTAATTAGCAGTCTACTTTTGTAACATTAAGTAAACATTTTTTGTATTGGGAGTTGCGGGGGAGGGGTGGGTCCACTCCAACTGAATGCAGAGTAAGTGCAGATCAAATTTCGATGTTGTCCCTGGTTCTGTTTCAAGTGTATTTTGGGGGAAATTGTTATTTTTTTTCTGTTAGGGTCCACCATCTCTTATTCTCCCAATCAACCGAGGATATTTTCTATTAAGTGTTTTTGATTGAGCCTGGTCTACTCTTTGTTTTAATGGTGTAATCACAATAACATTGGTATGGCTATGGCTTATTAAGTGCCACCACGGATGGGGTGCTGTGGTGTGCCTGTCTCATTCCTCCCAAAAATGCAGAGGAGGAAACGGACCTTGGCACTGCCTTTTTGCTTTGTGCTGATCCAGCTGGTAAAAATGTGGAGTCTGGTTGGACCTAGATTTGGCTTGGTAGCTCCTAAGCCTATAACATTTTCCATTAAACTATATTGTCTTCCCAAAGATTTTCTGATTATTTTATGGAAAAGTTTTTTTCTGACTAGTTCATTCTCTTGACATTTATATTCAGGATACCAAGTATACAGAGTTAATTTTTTTCCCCCTTTAATCAGTATTGTTTTTAAAATAGAAGTCAGTGCCTCAAAAGCAAGGAATTTGTCTATTCTGCTTATTGATGTATCTCCCGGGATCTGGGTTTGCAATTCATACACAGTAGGTGCCTAATAAATATTTGCACAAATTAATACATCACACGAGTGGTAAATGTCACTTAAAACTTTGAAACTGCTTCTCCAATATAAGGCTTACCAGTAGGTTTAAGTTTCCCATTGAACACTGAAAGGAGTGCTCTAATTCCTACCGAGCAGCTCTGAAGATAGGTTATTAGGAAGTTATGTGGACAGCCTTTCAAAATGTCATTGCGTTTAAATACCCTTTTCCCCCCTTATGCTTTTAGGATGATCGCTGCAAGATCCCTTTGTTTATGCTCATGTCCTTTATGCCGGCCTCTGCTGTGCCTGCATTCAGGTAACCCCTCCCTCCCTCCCTCCC
>NC_058414.1:105344191-105379607 GCF_002201575.2 Neomonachus schauinslandi | reverse complement strand
CTCTCTCTCTCTCTCTCCCTCTCTCTCCCTCTCTCTCTCTCTCCCTCTCTCTCTCTCTCCCCCCCCCTCTCTCTCTCTCTCCCTCCTTCTCTCTCTCTCTGCCTTCGTCATACTTAGTTACTAATGTGACATTCAGCAGAATGTGTGGGTCATGCTTCAGCTTTAAGTTCACAGTGGTGATGGGAAAGCAGCAGGATGCAGCTTCCAGTGGGCTCTGGAGTTGCTAAGGAGTATAGGAAGAGCCTATGTGGCCCTAAAGCTGTCCACTTTAACGTCTGTGGGTGTTTCTCAAGCCCAGCATGAAGGGACTGTGGAGTCATGCTGCCTGTGTGCATCTGGCGTGTGGCTGCCTGGGCTGAGATGTGCTGAAGGTGCAGAGTGCACGTGGGCTCAGGGCCTGGTGTGGAAGGAGGAGCACGAAGAGCTAGTGGCTCTCTGTCAGTTACACCTGAAGACAACATTGTGGAGACAGTGGGTTGGATAAGATATATTATTGAAATTAATTGTACCTGCTTTTCTTTACTTTTTTAAGGTAGCTGCTAGAAAATTTAAAATGACCTAAGTAGCTTGCTTTTGTAGCTCATGTTGTATTTTTTACTGGATGGTGGCGTTCTAGAGTGTTGGTTATTATCTCAGTAAAAATGACTCATTTTTATCCGTATTTATGAAAAAAATTAATGTTTTGATGCTAAGCAAAAATTATTCCCAAAAAACTAGGAGTCTTTGCTCTAGAGTCTGATGGAGATGACAGAGAAAAGTGGGGGATTTTATGGAACTGGCATGTCCTTGGTAACTTAATACTCGTATGGGACTGCCTTGACTTCAGTGTTCCTCAGGCTGTGTTCAGATTCCGTGTTTTGTGTTGGAACTTATCCTGTGTAGTAATTGTGAGAAACTATATTTATTGCTGTAGTGGAGAATGTCCAAGAGTTCCTACGATAAGAGGGCCTTATGTACCTTCAGTTTTTAGCTTATTTTTTTTCACCTTTTTGAGGAGTGGGAAACTGTTTACTGAAATGTTAGATCTGATTTTATATATTCGACATTTTCAGCTGTGGTGTGATTTCCACATTAAGAAACCAGGAGGAAGGAGCAACAGACAAGCGCTATTGTACTTTGTTGGACTGTCTCTGCTCCTGGGGACAAGTGGGACACATTCTGGAACTCATCTGCGACTGGCTGCCAGAAGAACAACCCCAGAACAAGGTGTATTTCTGTCATGTTTCTTTAAAATTGCTGAATGAGGATATGTGTGTGTTAGAAATCATGTTTTCCCGAGAACATGTGTTTTATTTTTTTTTTTAAGATTTTATTTATTCATATGAAAGACAGAGAATAAGTGGGGTGAGGGGCAGAGGGAGAAGCAGACCCCCCACAGAGCAGGGAGCCCAGTGCGGGATTGATCCCAGGACTCTGAGATCATGACCCGAGCCGAAGGCAGATGCTCAACTGTCTGAGCCACCCAAGCACCCCAGAACGTGTGTTTTAATTATCAGTTTTTTGCTCTGTTCTTTCAGAGTAACTCAGCATCTAAACGGAAAGTGCAAATCCATGACACACGCCCAGTAAAACCTGAATTGGCCCTGGTTTACATAGAGTATTTGCTGACCCATCCAAAGAATCGACAGTGCCTGCTCTCTGCTCCCCAGAAGAAACTTAACCACCTTTTGAAAGCACTTGAAATGTCAAAGGTAACTTTATAGAACAGATATGGACACCATGAGAGTTGAGTGAGTCCATGTAATTAGTACAAGTGACAAAATAAGACCTAAATTTTTCATACTTAGAGTACAAAATTTTTCCGGCTGGAAAGGAGTTGAGAGTTGTCTAACCCACTGCTTCAATTTGCAGACAAGGACAGGACACTCAGGTGGCTAACTGGCGGGACAAGAGGGGAGCTAGCTTAGAGTTTCCAGGCCCGTGGATAGCCCTCTTTCTCAGAACACACCAGTCTGTAGGAAGACTTCTTCCTGTACTTCTCTTGCTGTACTCGTCACGCATCGATATGGGAATACCAGCTTCCCCTCACAGTCCTTGGCAGGCTTTTCTAGGAATCTTTGGAGGGTGTTTCCTGTGACCTCAGTATTTCCTTCTTCCTCACTGGCTCTCTGGCCATCTCCAGGGCCAGCCGTCAGCGACTGCCTCTGTGACTGCTGCTGGTTTGGTCAGCCAGAGGCCGACCCTCCAGTGCTTAGCACCAGCATTAGATGGGGGAAGAGGAGGCAGAGGTCTGAAGGAGGAGAAGGAGGCGCACAGCTGCCCAGGGCAGGACATGGGCCAGGGCTGGCAGCCAGGCACGGGTAGGAGGTGCTGGGATTTTGCCTATGGACTAAGCTGGGCGCTGGCTGTGCTGCTGCCCAAGCGACCTGTGGGTTCTGGGGAAGGTGGGTGGGCGCGTTCCCCTTCAGGCTTCGCTAGTAGGGACACAGATGGTAGCCCTACTCCCTGTCCATGTGACAACCAAACACATGCTCCCCGACACTTCCCAACTCTAAGGCACTCCTCCTTTTAAGGTACAGGGTTAGGGAGCTGTGGGCAAGCTGAGGCTCTGGCCCTGCCTGGGTGGCGAGAACATTGTTCTCCCGAGGAACTGCCTTTCTTTCTCTTTCCTTTGATGGTCTGGGCTCATAGCCCCCTGGCTGGGAGCAGGTCACAGTTTGCCCCAGGGACAGATGCTTTGTGTGCTTGATCCTGACAGTTTCCTGAGCAACAACTGTTAAGAGATTTTATCTTGTCCTTTAGAAGGGAGGATCTGCTCATGAAACCAATATTATGCTATACGTTAACTACCTAGAATTTAAATAAAAATTCGAAACAAAGAAATATAAATTAAATAAATGAGTAACCTAGAAGGGAGGATCTTTTGGGGGGAGAGGAAGGGAAAACTGTACATTTCTCAGTTTTGTTGTGTTATTAGATCACCTCCAACTGTAGCTACGTGTCAGGTTCTTCAGAATATCCTCACTTATATGGTGTGGTAGTGACTTAGTAGTCGGAACATGGCCACAGGTTCTTTTATTTTGCAGGCCGATCTGGAATCAATTTTGCAGTTGCCAGGTGGGAAACCTCATAACTTTAATGAAGCAATGGCCCTGCGAGCCTTCAGCCTCCACTGCCGGCTGAGTATTCATCTTCAGCACCAGGTGAGTCTGTCCCTGGGTGTGCGACTGAATACAAAGTCTTTTGGCAGAGCTGGTTCCATTACTAATTTGTCTTTCTGTTGTTGGACAGTTCTGCTCAGAAGGGAAAGTTTACCTGTCCATTTTGGAAGACACTGGGTTTTGGTTAGAAAACAAAGTTCTGTCTTTTATTCAAGATCAAGAAGAAGAATATCTCAAGCTTCATAGGGTTGTTTATCAGCAAATCATCCAGGTTAGAAGTCTTACAACATGGAAACTTTCTCTTCACCAAGTCTGTGATGTGCTTCCAGATTTTATTTTCTATTTTAAAGTTGTAACTTTGGACAGTAGTGTTGCTCTTCTTCAATATAGCGTCATTTCAACACCCAGAGTTTGTCTTTTCCCAAAACATAAACCGCGTAGTATTTATGGAGTTTTACACCTTGCATGTAATAGGTTTTCATTAATGTTTGTGGAATGACATAAAATCGATTTCCAGATTTCTTATGGAAATAAAAATGAGAACTAATGTATCTTTATGAAAATTCCTTTGTAAAACATCTTTGTAAACACTTGCTTTAGGAGATAATTAGTAGTACAGTCAGATATTAGAAGCTTCACCAGGCTGAGAGATCAGCCTCCTTCCAGGTGGTCTGGGTGCGGGCTGCATGATTACCTTTTCCTTTTTTGGCTCTCAGTTTCTTGTAAATCACACCGCACATCTGTGTCTCTTACAGACCTACCTGACAGTATGTAAGGATGTTGTGATGGTTGGCCTTGGCGATTACAAGTTTCAGATACAACTTTTACAATGGAGTCTCCGAATCATGCAAACAGGTACACTTCATTCAGTAAAGGACTCGTTTAGAGCAATTAATAATCAAACCAGTCCCTCTCACCTTCCGTCACTTTGCTGACTGGGACTCTTGCTTTCGGGTGACAGATATGTAACACAAACTAGCTCATACCAAAAAGGAATTCATAGGCTGATGCGACCGGGAAGTTCAAAGGTGTTTTTGGTGTCAGACGTGCCTGAGTCCAGAGTTTCTCTCACGGATTCTTCTCCCAGTGGTTTGCCTGGTTGTCAGGTGACTTTGCCTTGTGGTGTGTTAGTGCAGTGGCAGCCCCGAACCTGTCTGCTCACCACATGGGGAGCGTAAGTCGGGTTGTTCAGTGCCCCCCTTAGGACCACTGGGAAGTTGCTGTTACCCCGAGGACAGGGTGACAGTGGAACCTGCAGTAACTGATACCATGGCATCTGTGCTTGCTGCATGGTAGGCGCTGTGTTAAATGAGTGAGTGAGTGAGAGATCAGCCTCCTTCCAGGTGGTCTGGGCGCGGGGCTGGGCTGCGTGATTACCTGGAGTGGCCTGACCAGGGCCCAGGGCCAGACTCTCACAGCCCCGTCTCGGGATGGCCTGAGGAGTCGGGGAGTGACCCAGGCTTTGTCCTCTGCCTCTCCCCATAGTTTGGCTGAGGAGAGTACTGCTGGCCTGTGGCGCCCCGCCCTCCTCACGCAGCACCCACTGGCTCATAAAACTGTTTCTGTGATCTGACGCTACATCTGGTTGTTTCTGCTATCTGTATTAGAAACTTGAAAACGCAGTATTTAAATTTCTTTAAACCTGTATATATCTGCCAGAAGACATTGAGAATGACTTTATCATTTGTAGATTCAGTGTTACGATTTGGACACAGAGTCAGTGAATCCGTAGTTAAGTTTGCAGTGAGTCCCTGGTGGTGCTGAATGTTGTCATGCAGGCAGACCCCGGGGTTGGCCGGTGGGGCCGGTGCTTGGGTGTCATCCGCTCTGCTTTGCCACTTCAAGTATGCGTTTCTTGAAACTAACCTGTAGTATATGCAAGGTTGTGTATGAGTTGTTTTAAATACCCACAGGTAAAGACTGAGCATCAACCAGAACAAACACTGTTTGTTTCAGAATCTGGCTTTTCTTCGTTCAATGTTTTATCATTTTTCCTTTCTGTTGTGAAAACATTTTTAACTTAAGTTTAATGATTGAAACAATGAAAAATTATTTGTATTTTTTAAAACTTCATTTAGCATTTAGGAATTCTTTCTCCTAAGGACTGACTCTACTTTTAGTATTTATAAAATTTACATTTCCAAGGAGGTAACTTGAATTTTAGATCTCTGATGTTGCTAGTTTCATTACATAGAGGTATCTGTTCCCCAGAAATAAGGCCTGAAGCTGTTGACTTTATACCTGAACCAAACTGAAATGATCTTTGCTTCTATACATTCCAACAATTAGAGGCTCCCGGGGAGCGTCAACCGTGGCCATCCTTTGTAACCCTGTCGCAAGTAGGATCATACTTAGCAGCTTAGCGAGGCATACCCAGGGTCTGTTGTTCATGGGGCTTCTTGCTCTACTTGGAAGAGTCCTAATAAAACTTTCTAATTATAAAACCAATCACATTTATATCACTAATATTATAATATGGCATTCTCCATGCTGAAGTGCATGTTCTAGAGGAGGTGTCCTTGAGTAGAGCGGAGTCCCCATCCATAACCCAAATGTGAAAAACCTAAGCTCACACAAGAGCAGGTGTCTCAGCTGTAATGCAGTGCGTACGTCTTGAAAAAACACCGTGTGTTCTGCAAAATCAGGGACTGAAAAGCGACAGGGCCTGTGGGAAAAGACCGTCTGGGGCAGGTGGTTAAGATAGCGCTGTGTGCCGGAGCACTAGGAGATGGTAGTCCTCCAGAAAGTAACCGGCCCATTTAAAAAGGGAGGTTACATTTCTAGTAAACAAGGAGTAAGGACAGTAAACCTAGGGGTTTGTCCTAACTGAGAGGTGGATGGGCCACTGGCATGGAGCCTGGGGGGGCTGGGCCAGAGGGACTTGCAGGGGGAACACATGACAGGCGGAGGCAGAGCAGAGGAGGCCGGGGTCCACGGACCCCCATGCTGCGCTGCTCCCTGCGGCTGCTGCCATGGGCTGGGGTAGTGAGTGAGCTTCTGCTTGTCCCTGGTGGCCGACGTCACTCCCCGCAATTGGTTTGGACCGCTTCCCTCTGGAGAAGCAAGAACTTCCAGAGTTAGGGGCATCTATTCTGTGTGGCTTTGAATTTCTGACTTATCTTTAGTAATGTGTTGTACTTTACTAAACCACTGTCTACGTATATTTGGTTATAAGGAACATAGTGCTTGAATATAATGAAATAGCTTTGAATTACAGTTTTTAGCTTTTCCAATTTTTGTCAATAGTTATACCAGTTAAGTGTGTGGTTCCCCATACACTGTGACCTTGAGGATGGTTGAAAAAGGGCAGCACTCTTGTTTGCTGGGCCTCTCATCTTCAGCACATCGGCCTCCTCTGAGCTGTCCGTACTTTGATTTCAGAGCCAGCATGCTTTACTGCCCATTGAAGTGACTTGCATGTGTGCAGAGTGTGTGTCCCTCTGCCTTTAAATAAGAGAGATTCATTTGTTGAAATTCTATTATGTTTGCAGTGATTTTAGAAACTTTGTTGATTCTGGTAGTTCCATAGACCTTTTGAGGGGTAAACTCGACTGGAACATAACCAGTTATTTTACTTACTTTAGCAGGTAAATTTGGGTTTGGGGTTAGTTCTTATCTCTGTCTCTTGCAGAGCTTACTGTATCTTACTAATTTGTTTTCTAAACTGAAGTTCTTTGCATGGTCCATTTCCTGTGTAAGGTCATATGATTCCTATATAAGGTCAAAGAGGTCATACCTCTTTTTCACCTAGATAATAGTCTATTAATGAGGAACATTATTTCTGTGCTTTCCCATATGACAAGTTTTAAAAACATAGATACACATTTTATATAATTTATATATGTGTTTATATATGTAGTATATAGTTTGTATGTTTATGTAGTATATATTTTTAAATGTATACAAGAAAGAATCATGCAGCATGGCTCCTGCCCAGGGAGAGCGTGCTGTCTAAATGGGGAGGCACTAATGCACACAGACCTCAAAAAGGTCAGTCAGTGAGTGTCAGGCAGCGTGAGGGTCCAGAGAGAAGTAAGAAACAGTGATGATGCTTGAGAAGCTTCTGGAGGGTGAGACCCCTGGCCCTGGGTTTTTTTTGTTTTTGTTTGTTTTGTTTAAAGATTTATTTATTTGAGGGAGAGGTTGTGTAAGCAGGGGTGGGAGGGGAGGGAGCACAGAGAGAGAATCCCAAGCAGGCTCCACACCCCCAGCATGGAGCCCGACGTGGGGCTTGATCTCCCGACACTGAGATCATGACCTGAGCCAAAGGCAGACACTTAACCATCTGAGCCACCCAGGCGCCCCAACACTTTACCAAATTAATGCAACACAGTAAAGGAAGTGATTCAGAAGAGAAAGACAACGATAAACTACAGAATGTTAGAAATTTAGCAGAGTTGGCCTATGACATTTGTAAATCACATTTTGAAAGCTCTTGGGCCATCCTTCTCAGACTTGTGACAGTAGAGCTGGTGTTAATGTTGCCATTATGTGAGAAAAGGAGACATGTTCTCTAATCCATGTGATCGAGGGGCCACACTGTCCACATGTGTAGTGAGCCCAGTTCTTAGTGATCAACTTAAATATACTGTTATTGTTGTTGAAGGTATTGGTGTTATATTTAAAAGGAGCAGGTTTTTAAATTTTATTTATTTTAAAATTTATGTGTGTTAGGGCGCCTGGGTGGCTCAGTCATTAAGCGTCTGCCTTTGGCTCGGGTCATGATCCCAGGGTCCTGGGATCGAGCCCCGCATCGGGCTCCCTGCTCCGCGGGAAGCCTGCTTCTCCCTCTCCCTCTGCCCCTGTTTGTGTTCCTGCTCTCGCCGTGTCTCTCTCTGTCAAATAAATAAAATCTTAAAAAAAATAAAATAAAATAAAAATAAATAAAATTTATGTGTGTTAAAATTTATTTTTTAAAAATATTTTATTTATTTGAGACAGAGAGTGAGTGAGAGACCATAAGCCGGGGGAGGGAGAGGGAGAAGCAGATTCCCCACTGAGCAGGGAGCCCTACATGGGGCTCAGTCCCAGGACCCTGGATCATGACCTGAGCCGAAGGCAGACGTTTAACTGACTGAGCCACCCAGGCGCCCCTGTGTGTTAAAATTTAGATTAATCTGACCGACCTGGTATTGGCTTGCCAGTAACAATTTCTTTCCAGTTACCATAATACACATGTGTTGTGTGAAAAATGTAATAATTTCAGCTAAATTTTGTGGTTAGATAACTGATTTTTCTAATATTCTTTCTAGTGAAGGGCTTCTTTTATGTGTCATTACTTCTGGGCATTCTGAAAGAGGTAACCAGAAGTTCCTTGATGCAGAAACCAGACTCAGACGAAGAAGTTGCAACGCTGTTTGATATGGTCCAGAAAGTATTTCAGAAACTGTTGGAATGTATGGCCCGGAGCTTCAGGAAGCAACCAGAAGAAGGCCTACGGGTACTCACGCCTTCCCAGGATGGGCTGTTAGTCACTAGACAGACAGTGCTCACCAAGCGGACAGGAGTGCATGGGGACGTGTCACCTCACACACAGGCTCGGCTGGCATTCACTTGTGCCACTGGGCTGTTGGGTGGGGTGCGCCTCAGTATGGGAGATAATTACCAGGTGCTGTCCTGCAAGTGGTGCTTGCTAACCTTTTTCAGAGCATGGCGCAGTCAGAGAGGTGGTGCTGTCTGCACCTGGGGCAGGCGGGCCAAGAGCCCACCTTTGACTCTTAGTCTTGGAACAGGTTTTAATGAGCCCAGGTCAACAGGCCAGCAGCAAGAGTCTTCTGCCTGGCAGGACAGGAAACACATAACTGATTGCAACTGGCTTGTGAATGCCCAATTGTTATTTCATAGAGTTTTCCAACTAAAATACACTTTTGAGAATGCTGATTTTGATTATTTGTACATGACAAGGGGAGATAGTAAGGAGATCTGAGTCAGCAATGGGAAGGGAAGGATTGGGTGTTGATAAAGGGCAAACAAGATCGGGATTCCTGAAACTTTTCTCATTAGGAGGACAGTAGGAATACTTCTCCTGTAAAGTGTCTTTTTTTAACCACTAAGAAATGACTGGTGTGTTTTCTTGTAGCTTCTTTATTCAGTTCAGAGTTCTCTCCATGAATTTATAATGACCGTTCAGTCTTGGCACATGGACACGCCTGTCCATCGGGGCATGCTCTCGACTGTGATTGCTGCATCTGTGGTGGAGATAAGTCACCAACTACGGAAGGTGAGGTCTGCTCATCCTGAAACCACCATGTCTGCTTCTTTTTTTTTTTTTTTAAAGATTTTATTCATTTGACAGAGAGAGACACAACGAGAGAGGGAACACAAGCAGGGGGAGTGGGAGAGGGAGAAGCAGGCTTCCCACAGAGCAGGGAGCCCGACGTGGGGCTCGATCCCAGGACCCTGGGATCATGAACTGAGCCGAAGGCAGACGCCTAACGACTGAGCCACCCAGGCGCCCCACCATGTCTGCTTCTGACCATTCAACATACTCTTCTCTCCTAGCAGCACATTTTCATGTTTTCCCAAGTATTTTTTTTTTAATCTTTTTATTCTTATGTTAATCCCCATACATTACATCATTAGTTTTATTCCCAAGTATTTTTTAAGAACCCAGAGTTTAATAGGTGTCCTGCTTCTCCAGCCACTGCCCCTCACAGTTCGTAGCTGGCTGATGACTCGAGTCATGTGACTACTGGAGAATTTTGTGAAGGGTGTTGCCATTTTGATTAAGACCCAGTGAGTCGTTCCATCGTGAACTTTTTTTTTTTCCTTCTTGCATTTTGGGTATCAACATGAGTTGATATATTTCTTAAAACTCTTCTCTCCTGACAAGGTGAAAGCAGCCATGGTCAGTGGTGAGCAGGATGCAGCATGGCCTGACAGTGCAGTTTGGGGTACTTCGCATCTGACGGCCTTACGTTTCTTTTTCATGTCTAAGCATAGGAAATTTGAACCTCTGATATCAGTTTAAACAGATAACTTATTCATTCCTACTCTGTAAAGGACTGGCTGTTTTCCTAGCAGTTGCATAGTTCTTACGGTTAGCCTACTTGGGTAAAGATCAACAAAACCAGGATGATTATTCAGATCCGAACAGAAAGCTGTTTCTCCAGTGAGATCCTTGAGGCACTGAGGGAAGGCGCACTCCGGAGTAGTGACTTAGAAGGTAGAAAGGTGATGATCGATTTTCTCAGTATGAGAAGAGGGCATCTGACAGTGGTATTGTGTTATATAAATTCTGTACTGTAAGACCATGAGTATAAAAACAGCCAACTAAACTGCTAAAAAAATTAATGGAATTTAAGGCCCTCCTTAAAGCTTAAAGCTTGGTTTAGGAAACTAGTAACTAGATTATACATGGAATAAGAACTAGAATTTATTTACTCCATTGAGCTTTATAGCTAACAACTATAAATAAATCAATTAATGGCCTGTGGACAAACATGACTCACTGTCTGTTTTTGTAAAGGAACTTCTGTTGGAGCACAGCCACGCCCAACATTTACAAATTTCCTTGGCTGCTTTGTCCGTAACTGCAGAGTTGAGTAGTCCTGACAGAGACTGTTTTGCCCACAAATCTGATATATTTTACTACTTTATAAAACATGTTTGCCGACCTCTCTTCTGTCTCCTTACTGATTTGTCTACTTGTTCCACTAATGAGAGTTTAGCACCGTGGTGGACTTGTCTCTTTCCGTTAATTTGCATGTCTGTAGGAGCTTTGTTGTTAGGTGCATACATGCTCAGGACTGCTGTGTCTTTCTGATGCATTGGCTGTCTGATAGTTTAAGAGACGGCTTTTAGTTTCAGCATGTTTTTCTACATGTTCAAAGTGTTTTCTATAATCACCACACGGGCAGGCCTTTTTTGGGGGGGGGAGGGGTGTAGTCTCTGCCTTTTACCTGGGGTGCTTAGCCCATTTGATTTTAATGAAACCATCGATATGTTTGTATTTAATTTGACAATTTTGATGTTTGTTTTCTATTAGTCCCCCTACTTTTCTTCTTTTCCTGCCATTTCTTGATGAATCAGGTGTTTGTACTGTTCCGTTTTATCTTCTCTGTTGACTTTATATTGTCCTTTGTGTAATTGTTTTAGGTTTCATTTTAGTATGCATATTTAACTCATCAATCTCCCTAAGAAATTACGGTATGCCTGTGCATCGTAAGAGTCTTGTAACAATGTTCTTCCGATTAGCATTCTCCTACTCTGTGCTGTTATATCTTACTGCTACATATGCTAAAAATCTCAAGATACATTTTTTAAAAGATTTTATTTATTCATATTCATTTGAGAGAGAGAGAGAATAAGCAGGAGGGAGAGGGAGAGGGGATCTGAAGCAGTCTCCGCACTGAGCACAGAGCCCGACGCAGGGCTGGATCTACGACCCTGAGGTCATGACCTGAGCTGAAACCAAGAGTCGGACACTTAACCGACTGAGCCACCCAGGCGCCCCAAGATACATTTTATTTTAACCAGTCAATAATCATTTGTCTATATCAGAAATGCATTCACAACATTTAAGATGTAAAGCATTTTAATGAGAAACAGCTATTTCAAACGTAATAATGATTGGACTTTAATATCCAAATTAGTATTATGAATCCTCCAGAGGGCATATGGAAAGGCTGTTTAGAAGTACTGTGTAGTTATACCTGAGTCGAGTCCCCTGATGGCCGAGAAGTAGACGAGAGACAGTATGGGATGTATAAAGGTGGATGGAGTAAGGAGGAGATGGGGGGAGGGGATCAGGCAACAAAGACATAACCCTCCCCGCCCCCCCCGCCCCCACCCCTTCCAAGGCAGGGTTTTGGATTTAGATTTTCCAAGGAGCCATTTGCATGTGGAGTTCATTCGCCACTAATGGATGACTTTAAACTTGTAAGGTTGGTGATGAGGGGCGTAAATCCAGAGCCCCTTATGTGGGTCCAGACCAACATTATTGCACGTGGGTGGTTCTCCAGAAGACACTGGCAGTGCTGGGGAGGGGGTGCTACTGGGATCTGCTGGGTGGAGGCCAAGGACGCTGCTCAGCACCCTGCAGTGCAAAGGATGGCCCAAGCAAGGAATTATTCAGTCCAGGATGTCGGTCATGCTGAGACTGAGAAAACCCGATCCTGGATGATTAACAACAGCCAGTTAGACCTGCATAAAAACACATTATTTACAGAGAGTGCTCCCGCATTACAGGCTGTCTGAGAAAAGGTTTGTTGAACGTTTTTATCTTTTCACTTCTGTCCAATGAATAATATACCCCTGTCTACAATAATAATCATAATTACTATAGATATTTCAACAGTTAATAAAAACTATTCTTTTTAGTTTCTGGTTGAAAACCCACAGCGGTATAAAACAAGTTACTAGCCTGTCTCAGTCTCAATTTAGAAATTACTGATTTGGAACTTCTTTTTAGGTTTCTAATATGGAAGAGCTCACCACCCCTGAGGTTCTTTCAGACCTCCCACCATTTTCAAGGTGTTTAATAGGAATGATAATGAAGTCTCCGGATGTGATCAGGTAACCATGTTCTCTTTACTGTCCTGAGATTCTCCTTGTGACTAGAAGCTCTCAGTAGATTTTGCTGTATTCCTTCAGCTCTCAAAATTTCTCAAACGTGCTTTTTTTTCCATGAGAAAAATGTTTCCTAGAATTTTCTCTCATCAGCAATTAAAAATAGTTGCATTTTTCAAAAATTTTGCATTATACTTCTACAAAGAGAAATTCAAACTTTCTGTCAAATACATCCATCCGAAAAGTCCCTGGTTATGCTTACCATAACTAAAATTCAGCTGGAGGGAAACATTTAAAATGTCGCTGTGTAGTAGAATACTTCTTACTAAGGATACGCCGAACACCTGCCTGGGTTCCATGCCAGCGTGGTTTCTTGGCGCACGGTGCTGCCGGTGTGTCCCTTGGCTGAAGCCCAGGGATTGTTGTGGTACACTCAGGACTGGTGGAGTAGAGAAGGAAAGGTCTCGCAGTCGTCTGATACCTGAGGAACTGCAGTAGTAGATACAGTCAATGAAAATGTTAAAAGCATCGTATTTAGCATCCACGAGTTATTTTCAGTGATACGAAATCTTTTTTGTGTGCATTGTGGGTATACAGAGTAGCTTTTCTCGGTTTTACCAGAACGTCCCTATTCTCTTTCTAGCAACATCATCTTATGTTAATATCTTACCTGTGCTGTGATTTGGCATGCTTATAGTGAAAAGTATGAGAAGAGTTTAATCAACTTCCCACTACCTGAAAGCTAGAATTCATGGTAGTTGATGAATCTTGGCTATCTTAGTCTTTTCTATAAAGTATTAGCATATATACTATAGAATAATTACGGATTTTTATTAATTTTTTTTTGCAGGTCATTTTTAGATGAATTAAAGGCATGTGTTACTTCTGATGATATTGAAGGCATTGTGTGTCTCACAGCTGTTATGCATATTATTTTGGTTATTAATAAAGGTTGGTTAAACTTTCTCTTCTACCGTCTGGGATATTGCTGGGTGTGATCTCATACAGAACTGTTACAGGATGTTTGAGAACTCGGTTCCTTGTTGCCATGTCCCCTGCCAGTCAGACTCCCCCAGCTCTTGCAGCCTGTCGTCCCATGCTCTGAGCACACGCCGTCTGCTGGGCTCCCTCTGCTCAGCTGACCCTGCACTAGCCTAGAAACCAGTCCTGTCCACCTGTCGCCTTCCCCCACTGGACCCATTACATGTCCCTCTCTGTGCCTCAGAATTGAATTTCTATTGATTTGTCATGTGTTCCCTGTGCTTAAAAATCTGAATTTATTTTTGCTCATGATGGGTGGGTTTTTGGTGTTAATACTTAATGTATCTGCTTTTTTACCTAAGCCTTATACTTGCGTGTTTTGAATATCCCAGCCAGTTGAAATAGTACTGGAAAAGTAGTTGGAGATACCTATGAAATGCTCACCTCAATATAAAATGCAGTAATGTCTCTGCGTATTACTGTTAAGTTTCTGTATTTTTTACTCAGTTTTACTAATGTTGAAATCATTTTTTTTTTTAAAGATTTTATTTATTTATTTGAGAGAGAGAGAATGAGAGACAGAGAGCATGAGAGGGAGGAGGGTCAGAGGGAGAAGCAGACTCCCTGCCGAGCAGGGAGCCCGATGCGGGACTCGATCCTGTGACTCCAGGATCATGACCTGAGCCGAAGGCAGTCGCCTAACCAACTGAGCCACCCAGGCGCCCCTGAAATCATTTTCTAAGATGTAATGTATTATAGACAAAGAGGGCTCCTTTTTTTATTTTTTATTTTTTATTTTTTTTTAGATTTTATTTATTTATTTGAGAGAGAGAGAGACAGAGACAGCGAGAGAGGGAACACAAGCAGGGGGGAGAGGGAGAAGCAGGCTTCCCGCAGAGCAGGGAGCCCGATGCGGGGCTCGATCCCAGGACCCTGAGATCATGACCTGAGCCGAAGGCAGACGCTTAACGACTGAGCCACCCAGGCGCCCCCAAAGAGGGCTCCTATTAAAACAAGCTCTCCCCGTAAGCTCTAATGCACGGCATGTCTACGGGTTTAGGATAATACTTTGTGACTAGTGTTACCCATGCTGGACATCAGAAAAGACTTCTCTAAGAGACTTTCACCTGAGTTGAGGTCTGGAGAATGAGGGGACATTCCCCATGTGAAGGAGTGAGGGTGGGAGGTATGGTGCTGATGAGCACCTAGTACTTAATAGGTACTTAAATTTGTGCCGCACAGTGATGACACTGAAACATGGTAGTTGTTATCTGTGGTGGAGGTCCAGGTGAGGATCAGGTCTCTGATGGCATAGACAGAACTCATGGGATCATGTCCATTGGAGCTGTCCCTCAGAGCTAATGGGGTGCCTCCGAAAACGTCTGCTTGATCTTCTCACATCCCTGTCGGGACGATTACTATTACACAGGTCAATGGGTAGATTAACTCGAAGGGTGGGGAGGCTCAGTCTTACTGAACTTGTACCCACATTGATAGCAGAGTTTTTTAAAGATTTTATTTATTTATTTGAGAGAGAGAGCACAAGAGGGGGGAGCGGGAGAGGGAGAAGCAGACTCCCCGCCGAGCAGGGAGCCTGACGCGGGACTCGATCCCGGGACTCCAGGATCATGACCTGAGCCGAAGGCAGTCGCTTAACCGACTGAGCCACCCAGGCGCCCTATTTATTTATTTTTTAAAAGATTTTATTTATTGAGAGGGAGAGAGAAGGATAGCATGAGAGGGAGGAGTGTCAGAGGGAGAAGCAGACTCCCCGCCGAGCAGGGAGCCCGATGCGGGACTCGATCCCGGGACTCCAGGATCATGACCTGAGCCGAAGGCAGTCGCTTAACCGACTGAGCCACCCAGGCGCCCAGAGTATGCTTGCTTTAACACTGCAGTGGTGGTGTTAAAATCTTTTCTCTGTCTTTACTATAACTTTTCTGTAGGTAAACAGAGGAGTTCAAAAGTGAAGGATGTTGCAGCCACTGTTCACAGAAAACTGAAGACGTTCATGGAGATCACTCTGGACGAGGACAGCACGGAGAGGTAAAGCACTAGATGTGCTCCAGATGGACTTTTCTGAGAGTTATACTACTCCGTAGATATATTTCAGATCCTATTCTCATTGCTGCTACTTAACAGCCAGGCAGTGAGAAAACAGGCTTGTAAGCACAGAAACGGCTCTGTTGGAAAACCCCTTGAGCGTGTGTTTGATTTACTCCCTAATTTGTCTTCAAAAACAGAAACAAAATTGTCATCTGGTAAATTCTACTCCAGAAAAATAAAGACATACAAACTTATTTTATATGGTTTTAAAACCAGACAGATTATTTTTAGTGGTTTGCTATGTTTTTGAAACCATAGGCTTCAAATTTCTAAGACAAAGTTGCCCGGTCCCCAGGCGTCCACAGTGAGGATGGGAAAGGTTCCTCCAGACTTTTGAAGAAATACTGGCCATTTCTTGCTTCCTGGGGGGCCCGTCGCTGCCACAGGGACTCCTCTGAGGCAGGTGTTCACTGGGCTCCTCCGGCCGAGTGCCTCTGTTAGGTTTGGCGTCTGACAAGCTGTACAACTTCCTGTAGACTCTGCTATTAGCTGTGTGTGATTCTCAGATCAATAGCAAAAACAGTGTTTTTCTTACTGTTTTGTGACCTTCAGAACGTTAAGTGCTACAGACCTCTGAACTAGGTAATAGTTTTATGTATGCCTGGGAAAGTAGCCACTTTTCTTAGCTACTTTCTCCTTTGCAGAAAGACTTTGAAAACCCTAAATTGCTAATTTATGAACAAGGACTGTTTTCTCTCTTCTCTGTTTACCTTTTCTTTCCTTTTCTCACTGCATTAGCTAGGACTTCCAGTGCAGTGTTGAAAAGCAGTGATGAGAGCGGGCATCCTCGCCTTGTTCCTGATCTTAGTGGGAAAACTTCTAGTTTCTCACCGTTAAGTTTGACGTGAGCTGCCGATATTTTGTGGATGTTCTTCATCAAGTTGAAGAAGTTCCCTTCTATTCCTAATTTACTGAGACTTTTTATCATGAATGGGTGTTGGATTTAGTCAAATGTTTTTCTGCATCTACTGATGTGATCATACGCTGTTTCTTCTGGAGTCTTGTGATGGATTACACTCAGTGGTTTTTGAATGTTGAACCGGCCTTGCATACCTAGAATAAATCCCAGCTGGTTGTGGTAAATATTTTATACACTGTTATTAATTGTATGCAGTCGATTGATGGTGCTGTTGAGTTCAACTGTGTTCTTAATGATTTTCTGCCTACTGGATCTGCATTTCTGATAAGAGGGATTTTGCTTATCTTTTGTGATCCTGATATTAGGTGCATATGAATTTAGAATCCCTATATCTTCTTGATGAATTGACCCTTTTATTTTTACGAAGGGTCTCTCTTTATCTCTAGTAATGCTTTACCCAGAAAGTCCGTTTTGTCTGGTATTAAGACAACTGTACCAGCCTCCTTTAGCAAGTGTTTCCTGGGTATTTGTGGCATTTCAGTTAGAAGGCAGAAACCACACAGTGACTAGGACAGGAAAATCTCAATGTCAGAAATTCTTATCAGGGCGCCAGTGTAACGAACTATCAGCTAGTGAGAGTTAAAGCGAACTCCAAAGCAGAGAGGAAAGGCAGATGTGAGGAGCAACTCTGTTCCTAGGGACGATGCACACCCCAGGACTGAGACTGTTCCATGGATGGAGAAGTCCTGAGGCCTTCTGATGGGATTCACTGGATATCCAGTCTCCAGGAGGCAGGGGAGATGCCAGGGGAGCTGCTGGAACCAAAGCTGGGGCCCTCTGCCAATCCTGTGAGCTTCCATGTGCTG
Source organism: Neomonachus schauinslandi (assembly GCF_002201575.2). Lineage (NCBI taxonomy): Eukaryota > Metazoa > Chordata > Mammalia > Carnivora > Phocidae > Neomonachus > Neomonachus schauinslandi. The sequence continues at coordinate 105,362,184 of NC_058414.1, read as the reverse complement.
TTCTAGTCAGGTAGCTGCTGGCTGGACAGCCGCCCTGGGGGGCCTGGTGGGGACAGTGGCCTGGGGTGCCTTTACTGTTGGGGTCTCCTGGAGAAGGCTGGGTCTCTGCAAAGCCTGTGGTCTCTGCAGTGGTCAGAACCGGGAAGAGAAAGCCCCCACGGACCAGGGCATTGACTTGGGCACTGGGGTAGGTAGGGGTTTGCATGACCTCGTTGTGAGCAAAGGGAATGCGTTCAACTATATACTTCATCCTAGAAATTATTGAATATTTACCAGGTGGTTTTAATAAAGTTGGGTTTGCAACTGTATATTTGAAGGAGAAACTCAACAGACTCTTAGGTTTTATGAGCTTATTTATTTCTAGACACTTATGGGGAAGAGGGAAGTGATCTTCTGAGCTGGAGGAAATGAGGAGTGTTTGTATTTCAGAAAACCTACAGCAGTGTAAATATTTTTACCAGGCACATCAGAATTACAACCTATATAAATGATAAGTTATTTTCATAGGATATAACAATCTCAGAAGTCCAGGCATTTTTGTAAAAGGTTTTATTTATTTATTTAGAGAGTGTGAGCTGGGGTAGGGGCAGATGGAGAGGGAGAATCTTGGGCAGACTCCATGCCCAGCCCAGGAGCCCAATGTGGGGCTCGATCCCATGACCCTGAGATCATGACCCAAGCTGCATTCAAGAGGTGGACGGAGCCACCCAGATGCCCCAGAAGTCCAAGCGTTTTACAGGATTTCTTTGTTCTTAGAAATAACATTTGCAAGGATAAGTTTTTTTGGGTGTAGAATGGTATGTATATACTATTGTGAAGATGTAAGGGAACAGGGACATTTGCTCCTTCTTAGAAATTTCTTTTTTTTCCCACTTGCACAGAGTTTTAAGCTGAGTACTTGAATCGTGTTAGTTATATTGAGAGGGGAAAAAAAGGCCTTAGAAGTTCAAAACTGGGGGCCCCTGGGTGGCGAGGTCAGTTAAGGGTCTGACTCTTGGTTTCGGCTCAGGTCATGATCTCAGAGTCTTGGGATCGAGCTTTCTGTTGGGCTCTGTGCGGATATTTAATAGCTGATACACAGATGGCAAAAAGAGTTCTTCCCTTTAAGGTGGAAACATCTTAAGAAAATAGGACTGGACCATGAAACTCGGGCTCCCTAAATGTGCAAGAACCACACTATAGAAAACCAGTGTCTAAAACAAAATCAATCTAATGGAAAATAGACATTTAAGACTAAATTGAAAATATTACTGATTTGATGTTGGGGTAGGGACATTAAGGCAGGTTAACATCTTTAAGACTCTGGGAACCCTTTGGTCCAGTTAATATTTTAGGCAATGGGGCATTAATTCAGAAGTGAACGTTTTCTTAACGAATAAGCGACTTTTCTCTCTAACAGTGTTAGTATTCTGTTAACTGGTCTGTTGGGTGCCAAATAAAAAATGCTTCTCATTGCACTTTAATTGCCTCACCTAATATGGCATGCTGTAAATTGGACGTATTTTCTCAGGAGGAATGGCATACGTTTGCCAGCACGCTGGTGCATTTAAATGTCAAGTATGTTATATTTATTACTTTCATAAATAGTATGAAAATAGCAATAAATTTATAATTAGAAATTTTAGAAGTATAAATATTTCTTATGGTTCAGGTTATATCATGAATTTTTCCCACTGAGTAAATGGAATGTAATCATAAGCAAATTACTTGCCAATATTAATTATGCCTATGTGCAGGCAACTTTGACAGTGTTCTGGGCAACCCCCAGCATTAAACCTTGTTATTAGACCTTGAAGGAAAGGCGTTTTCCCTGACGAAATCACCTCTTTTTGGTTATCAAGTATTGATGAATAATACCATTTTATTCTGCTGCATGAAATTTTAATAGTCTTTTTAAAATGATTTTGGGACTGGATGCTTTTTATAGCTCATTTAGAAGCATGCTTCCCTCATCATCAATGCCCAGTGGACATTGGTGTAGATAAATTAAAGCTAGATGTAAATAAAAACAGACATTGTTTATCTTATTAATGTTTTTCTCAGAAAATTGATTCCGTCTGCCCCTCCTGTGGCTGTGGTCGTGTTGCATGTTCTTCAGCACATGAACACAGTCTGCTGGAGGCGGTGGGGCCTGATGGTGGGTGGGCTGAAGACTCGGCTTCTGACATAGACTTAAAGGCTTGGAGAGCTCAGGCGGGCGAGCACATTACTTGGTTCAAACGTCTTGTCACACATGAGAACGCTGGCCCAGGGAGGTAATTTGGCTAAGACTGGCCACTGTCCCTTCCAGCTCACTGCTGCCCTGGTGGCCTCCACAGGGCCTGTGCCTCTCACCGTTCACCATCCCACCTCTACACGAGGTGTCTGTCGGGCACGCACAAAACAGCCACACATGTAGGGTAGCCCAGCAGTTAGGAACAGTCAGAACAGCCATTGCTCAAGTAACACTGGTGGGCCAGTCAGACAATAATAAGAGTCTCCAAAGAAAAAAATCCATTATACCCCAAAAAGATGATGTAGAACGAAAAATCCTAAATTAAAAATGTCCCTGACGTATTGGAGAGATGTCACCGCTGAGACTCAGATTCCAGACGGTCTGAAAGATCACGTTGGGGGGCGCCTGGGTGGCTCAGTTGGTTAAGCGACTGCCTTCGGCTCAGGTCATGATCCTGGAGTCCCGGGATCGAGTCCCGCGTCGGGCTCCCTGCTCGGCAGGGAGTCTGCTTCTCCCTCTGACCCTCCCCCCTCTCATGCTCTCTCTCTCTCATTCTCTCTCAAATAAATAAATAAAATCTTTTAAAAAAATAAAAAAAAAAGATCACGTTGGAGGAGTACCTCAGAACACAGACTTACTGATGAAGAGGAGTCACAGGGTAAAGACAGGTGAGAAACAGACAAGAAAAGCAGTCATCTAACAGATAATAGGGAAAACTTCCCAAAGCTGAAGAAATGGGGAATTTTAAAATTTCTTTTTTTTGTTTCACTAAATTCTGGATGGGATTAAATGGAAAAGAAATCACGCCTAAGTAAGTCTGTGGATAAAATTATGGAATTCCAGAGGTAAAGAGAAAAAAATCCCCAAATCTTTCTAGATCTGTGCTGCCCTGCAGTGGCCACTTTGTCACATGTAGAAATTGAACACGTGAAATGTGGCAAGTCTGACCTGAGATGCTGTGTTAAGTGCATGCTGGGTTCTGAAGATAGTGTGAAAGAAACATTGTAAAGTATGCCGGTGTTATTTTTATGTTGATTACAGGCTGATGTATTTTGGGTATATTGAGTAAAATAAAATGTATTAAGGTGAACTTCACCTTATTCTTCTGATCTCTTTTAATGAGGCTAGTAGAGAATTTAGTTACATGCCTGTTTGTACTGATACAAGGCAGGGCTGTTGTAGACCACGTGGTGGGTTAGTCTCCTCGAGGAGCAGGACACAGGCAGACACTCGCCGAACAGTGTGTCAGCTGAGACGTCACTGGGGATGGAGACTGGTGTTTGTGTCCAGGGCCAGCATCCCCTCTGAGGGAAGTGCTGGAGGCGCTTGTGGTTACCAGGTGGTGGAAGGGAACACACACCTGCAAATGCCTGTGTGAGGACTTCCCGTGTCTTGAGTGGGCTCAGCCCAAACCTGGCTCTCTGGGACAGGTGTGTAGGGCAGGACCAGGGGAAGTGATTGGAGTAGGTGTCATTGTAATAGTGAGTCTTGGGATAAATAGTTTTCATTTATCTTGTGTTTTTGTGGAGAGAAAGCCCATGATTGTGAAATGTACTTGTCATGTTTATGAGGCTGCCCTGTATCTGAGTCTTGGTTTAGATCCTCACAAATGAGAGTACTTCTGAGTGAGTAAGAGTTCACCTATAGAAAACCTGGCCTGGTGTTTTGTTCGTGTGAAGAGTGCTTTGGGGACTCGGTGAACTGCTGTGGCCGCGGGAGCAGTGATGACGGCCCTGTTCAAGTGCAGTTTCCTAGTGATGGGGATTCTTGCTCCACCTCACATATGAGAAATAATCAGTGAAAGTTACTGATTATTTCAGCCTCTCGGAGTGTGTGTTCCGTTGCAAGACATTTCTAGGTTTATTTTGTGAAAATATACATTTGGGTATTTTGGTCGCTGATTTCTGTTGTTAATCATCTTTCTTTATGTTTCAGGTTTCTCTATGAATCATCATCAAGAACTCTGGGAGCATTTCTGAATTCATAACCAAGCCAACATCTTTGGTCATGTGAAAACAGAGAAAAGGATTTAGCAAAAGTGAAATGAATGTGTGTTTTTTAGTGTTTTTAATGTTAGTAACCCATATCATAGGGGTGGGATTTATTTGGGGATTTTTAAGTAGGAAACTCAAAGGTTCTTAAGCTTTTGCCTGGTGCCCGCGTTAATAATATATTTAATATGAAGGACTCTAGGTATCGGTGGTCAGTGCAGAAACCTGTGGTGCAAGGGAAAAGACACTTTTCTAGCAAATGCGGTTGTTTTAAAAATGACTTTTTATATATATATATATATATATATATAAAATGTTGCTTAAACTATGAGTAATAAAAGCGATGACAACATCTGTTTGTGTACTTTATTTAAAAATATTAGTATGAGTCTTGCCCTTTAGAGACAAGGGTTGAATTCTGCCAAGAGTAGAGGGTGCGAAAGCAGAGGGCGGGGCCGTGCCGGGTGTAGGGAAGAGCCTCACGCAGGGTCCTGTCGTGGCCTCCTCTTCTGGTCTTGATGGTTCTTTCCTGGATGTCAGGATGGGCCAGTGGCTCTAAATGTGGGTGACGGAGGAACTGAGTCCTTCAGCCTGAAGGTGAATCGCTGTTATTTTATCTTTTCTTTCTGAGGTCTGACGAGCTACCAGCCGAGGACCATCCCCGGGTTTCCTTGCTGCGTCGTCCACGACCCCAGCTTGTCTGCTCTAGGTTACCAGGTCTGTGTGTCCCTGTCAGCCACAGGCCCTGCGTCGTGGCGGAGCCACTGCCTGTGACAGATGGGACATGCTCATTCTGTCCTTTGCCCCCAGCAAAACGGTAAAGAAACACCAATTTCACTGTCTGTTTCTCTAAGAAGGTACAGAAATGGACTGCTTACCACAGTTATGAGCAGTTAGGGTAAGGTTTTTCCGAGGTAACTGAGAAATGGGAGGTGGGGGTTGCTTATTTTAGCTAATTTTGAACAGAAGACTTTTAGACATCTTTGCTAAGATGTTTTCTGTATTGGCAAATGTGATTTTTTTTTTCTTTTTTGTCCTTGCCGGTGTTTGTTTTAGTATTAAGAAATGAACTGGGGGCGCCTGGGTGGCTCAGTTGGTTAAGCGACTGCCTTCGGCTCAGGTCATGATCCCGGAGTCCCTGGATCGAGTCCCGCATCGGGCTCCCTGCTCGGCGGGGAGTCTGCTTCTCCCTCTGACCCTCCCCCACTTATGTACTCTCTCTCTCTCTCATTCTCGCTCTCTCAAAATAAATAAATAAATCTTTAAAAAAAAAAAAAGAAATGAACTGGGGCGCCTGGCTGGCTCAGTCGGTGGGTGCACCACTCTTGATCTTGGGGTCGTGAGTTTGGGCCCCATGTTGAGGGTAGAGATTACTTAAAAATAAAATCTTAAAAAAAAAAGAAATGAATTGAGGAATGCTCCATCTTTCTATATCCCTGGAAGAGTTCGTGTTAGATTAGAAAAAGTTCCTTGGATTTGTTGTAACAATCTCTCTGAGCTCGGTGCTTTCTGTGTGGGAAGAGGTTAATTAGCTTTTTAAATTTATATATGAGTTTGCAGAGTAGTCAGGTTTTCTCTTTTATCTTGTGTCAGTCTTGATGGGAGAAGTAATCCAATTTGTGAAAAAACATTCAATTTCTATCGGGCCAAAGTAGTTCATAAAATCCTTCTCTAGGTATATGCCCTAGAGAAATTCCTGTGAATGCATGAGGACACTCAGAGGACCTGTGTTTGCAACAGCAGGTGGAAGTAGCTCTGACTCCCTTCAGAGGGAGAGTGGGCAGGGCGGCGGTGGGGTGTGGGGTAACTGTAGCTCCTCCTCCATTAGGGATGACAGGGCGAGGTGGAGGGCACTTCCGGGGCCTGATGTTGAGGGAAAAAGCAAGTCACAGAATAATAGAGTGTGATTTCATTCTGGGAGGTTTAAAAGCATATGAAACAACGCTGTATTGCTTATGCTCACATAATGTATCAATATACTATTATATTAACATGTATTGATAATATATCAATAAGCAAGGAAAAGATGATAGAATTCAGAAGAACACTGAGTATGGGAGGAAAGGGTGGGAGAACATGGAAGATTCTTCAGAGATAACTATAGAAATAAACTGGAAACAGATATTTCCATGCTCATTTTACTATTCATAACCTTACACATAGTCTTTTGTATTCACTGTTTTTTTTTTTTTTATTTATTTATTTGAGAGAGAGAATGAGATAGAGACAGAGAGAGCATGAGATGGGGGAGCGTCAGAGGGAGAAGCAGACTTCCTCCTGAGCAGGGAGCCCGATGCGGGACTCGATCCTGGGACTCCAGGATCATGACCTGAGCCGAAGGCAGTCGCTTAACCAACTGAGCCACTCAGGCGCCCTTGTATTCACTGTTTAACAGAACTGTAAACAGAGTCAGATGTGAGGAAGAGAGAGAAAGCCTAGACCTCTTTGGCAAAGGATGTGTAATCAATTTGGAGGCACACAGACACAGATTTCTACACCTGTGAACACCACTAGGCTAGCTCCCGGAAGCACAGAAGTGGTGGCCACGCAAGGTGAAGATGCCAGAGCACTGAGCAGACCGTGGACGGAGGCTCAGAGAGGTGCGTGCGCTAGTGTGAGCACCACAGAAGGCCAGAAAACCCATGGGAGGACACAGCGCTCACCGAAGCCAGATGTCCACCCTGGGGACAGGCCCCAGGGCATGGGCAGGAGTGGCCCAGCAGCAAGAGGGAACGCAAGTCTTAATGCCACGTGTTAACATCCAACAGAAAGCCCTGTGCCACCCATTTACACACAACAGAAAGGTTTCACACCACAGCCCACGAGCAAAAGCACCCTCCAGGGATGAGGCAGCAAACAACAGAGACAGCATGACGTGACTAAATTGGTTGGTGTCCCCGCCTCACTCATCAGACACCCAGGGCTGGCTTGGTGGCATGAAAACCAGCCCCAGGGCAGGGAGGGGGGCTCCGCTCCCACTTGATGAGGCCTCTGCAGTGGCTGCCACCACCCAGCGGCCCTTGTTATGGTCCCTTATTGCGGGACCGTCTCTCTGGCAGACTAGTCGGCCGTTTGCTAACTGCAGATCCGTGAGGAAAGGTGACGGTTCTTTAAAAACTGCCCTAACACAAAACATTTAAACTCTAAACCGTTTCTAAGGTGAGAACTATTTCTCAAGGTAACCCTCAGAATTGAACAAGAAGAAACTGGGAAGACGTGGCTGTACCACCTTGCTGATTTTGAAAATACTCACCATAAAATACAGTGACGCCACCCTTAGGACCACTGATGGCTAACTCTCCTGCCTTTGTCCTTTGAAAAAGAAGTGACAGTGCGCATGCCCTGACCTGGAACAGTGGGTCACAGTAAGTGTCAGAGTGGGGTGAAGGCCTCATTCTGTGCTCCTGGAGCAGAGTGGCTGTGAGGGGTGAGCATGCCTGTAAAGGGGTCCAGGAGCGGGGCGCCTGGCTGGCTCAGTCGGTTAAGCGTCTGACTCTTGATCTCAGGGTTGTGAGTTCAAACCTCACGTTGGGCTCCGTGCTGGACGTGGAGCCTAAGTTAAAAAAAAAAAAAGTGTCCAGGAGCACATGCTGAAGGCTCCGTGACCGCCCCGCTCAGGCCCACGTTCTCACGGACGTTCTGGCAACTTTTATAGCTGACTCGTGACTGAACCTCACTTCTTTCTAAAATAAAGGGCATTTCTGAAGGATTAATTTCAGCAGAGGTGTCTTTTTTTTTTTTTTTTTAAAGATTTTATTTATTTGACAGACACAGCGAGAGAGAGAGCATGAGTTGGGTGAGGGTCAGGGAGAAGCAGGCTCCCCGCTGAGCAGGGAGCCCGACGGGCTCGATCCCAGGACCCCGGGATTATGACCTGAGCCGAAGGCAGACGCTTAACCACTGAGCCACCCAGGTGCCCCTCAGCAGAGGTGTCTTAATTCACCTGCTAATGTGTTATGTGGCTTTTCTGTCATGTGGCAGCCATTTTTTGTTTTTTTCCAGGAAGGGGAAACTTCCTGATTTACATTTCTCTAGATTCCTGGCACCAGCATCTGACAGGGAGTCCTGTGTCCCTTGGGGACATCTCTGCAGCCTCTGTCACTCATGGCACATGAAGCTCCTCCCACTGGTGACACAGCGAATAGAACAAATGTGAATAAGCAGCCCGAATGTATTTGAGATGCTCATGCAGAACAGTTTCAGAAGGGTTCTGGATCTCCTGCCTGGAAGACAGACAGATGGGTGGGGAAAATGTGTACAAAGGGCAGGCATGAGTCAGGCTTCCGATTCTTGCCCATAAATCAACTCGCCCAGTAGAATGGACTCTCGCACCATGACCTCTCCAGGTTCAGCTACGGCAGTCTTTACCCCAGCTCCATGGTCGCCCCTACTGAGTATTGGAGACCACACAGCATGCTGACCCCATGTGTCATGGCCACCAGAAAGAGCCTCCATGACTCTCTACCCTCATCCAGCCCTTCCACTCCTTGGATGGGGCCCACAGGGTGAAGAGTTTCCTTTAGTTATGAGGTACATTGTGGCAAAATGCCAGTTTGGCCCCGTCCGGAATCTGGTAGATGGGGCTCTGGTCTAGTCTGGTTGCAGGGTTGATGATCATGCACCAAACACATTTATCTGCACAACAGCCCATACTGATCACCCTCCATGTGGACTTACACTCAGTTAAGTGGTAGGTCTTGCTTTCCTTATAGAAAAGAAATGAGTTTTCAGAGATAATAGCTCCCATTCAAATACATCTCTGTCTTGCTGAAAGACCACTATTGATAAGTTTCTAGGATAGATCATTTTACAAAATAATAGTAAATTTCTGGGATAAACAGCATGTGGATTCATGCTCACTGAGGGGCCCTGTGATAGTCTAGGTAATGGCTTACAAAATATTTGTTATCCCTGGAACCTGTCAGTGTTACCTTATACAGCAAAACATTTTGCAGATGTGATGAAGTTTAGGATCTTGAGTTGGGGGAGGTTATCCTGGTTTATCCGGTGGGCCCTGATGCCATCCTAAAGGTCCTGTCAGGGAACCGGGGACAGACTTGTCACATGCACGGAAGGCAGAGTGACCACAGAAGCCAAGACTGGAGGGGTGTGGCCACAAGCCAAGGACTGCAGACAGCCGCCAGAAGCAGGAAAAGGAGCCTCCCACTGAGGCTTCAGAAGGAGCACGGCCCCACAAGACCTCGATTTATGCCAGTGAGACCGCGGACTGCTGGCCTCCAGAACTGTGAGAGAATGCATTTGTGTTGTTTAAAGCCCCACGGTTTGTGGTAATTTGTCGAAGCGCCACAGGAAACTCATACTGACCCCACCTTCCACCATAACTCACACAGGCGTAGGAAATTCTGATGTTGGGCAGCTTCCCCCCCAAAAGATCACACTTCCATTCTGGTGCACCGTGTCCTTGCCCACCCACTCCCAAATGCCTTTTCTCTTCAGTACACATTGAACGCAGCAGGGTCTCCTGGCCAACATGAGGAGGCAGTCCGGCGTCTGAGCCGCCATTCCCAGTGGGGAGACCCTCCTGGAGGGAGTTCCTGGTCCTCCTCGAGGGCTGCCTGGGTGCTGTCAGTGATCTGCAGGCCCAGTGGTACTCATGTCATTAAATAGCACAACTTGTGCTCAGTAGTGGGTGACAGAATGGAACCATGAAATGAGCTGAGGCACATGAAATGCACATGACAGAGACCGGAAAGGAACGTGAGGGGAAACGGCTTGGGGCCAGCACTGTTTGGTGGCTGGGGCTCTATGACACCCCGTCTTGCTACTCATTCCACATCCCCCTGAATGTTTGGTGAGGGTCTTCCGCTGGGGTAACCCAAGCATTCGTTTCTGAGGGTCCACAGCAGGCCAAGATCATTTCCTCCAGAAGAAAATAATTACTGTAGCATGCCTGCTTGTGCTGCAAACCCCAGGAGCTCACGCTGTGGTTCTCACGCTACCCTTCCCTGCAGCAGCACACCGGCCCCATCGGCATGGAAACCTCGTCCTGCTTGGCTTAAGGCAAATGGCAAAGCAGTTTGCCCTGTAGTTGGAACACCTTTTGATTTGGGGTCTCACAAAATTGGCAGCGTTTAGGTTTATCCAGGAAATGTAAGAATGTACACCTACCAACCCTGAGAGTTCCCAAGGACTGCTGTCCCTTCTTAGAGGTGGGGCTGTGTCTGCTCCCAGGTGTCCACAGAGCCTACCACGCCAGACACAGGGCCCTCCCACCTTGGGGTCACGCTTGCCTGCTGCCTCGGCTGCCGTGTGCTGTGCGCGAGCTGTAGCAGGACTCGGGAGTGACAGTCACTGGGTTCAAACCCAGGCCTGGTGTCCTCTTGCGGTTTTGCCATGGTCACGAGGACATGCCCGTTCTCCAAGATGCTTCTGCCTTCCTACGCAGGCCATGCGGGGTAAGAGTCATGTGATGGGAGTCACCACCTGGCATCGTTCAAATCTTTGACAGGAGTACAGATCTCTGAAATCCTAGAGAAGTTGCTATTACTTTTTTAAAATTGAATAACTTACACGTAAAACTCACCAATCTTAAGTTTACAGTTTGATGAGTTTTAAAAAGTATATTCAGCCACATAACCCATACCTCAGTCAAGATGAGAACATGTCCATTGCCCCAGAAAGTTCTCTCCTGCCCTCACTCTTGCAAGAAGCAGCTACTGTTCAGATTCCCATCACCATGGGGGGTGTTGCTGGTTCTTGAACTTCATGAAATATTCTTCTGTGTCTAGCTTCTTCCATTTTTTGCATGTCTTTGTAGTTCATTATTGTTGAGTGGTATTCAGTTTTGTCAATATGCCACATCGCTCATCCATAGTATTGGTTTTAATATCTTTGTAGGGAGGGGGCACTCAAAGACTTTCTCTTTGCTTCCATACTTCAGCACCTCTTCATTCCACGGTTGGGGAATAATCTGTAGCTCCCATTACTGAGGCCGACATCCCAGAGGTATACTTAGTCACCGGGGAAATGGCATGGGGTGTGTTTGGGGGGCCCATGGTGGCAGGCCATGGTGACATCCTGGCTTGCCAAGGGTGACTGTGGAGTCACGGCCCTGCAGTCCCGAGAAGTGTTAGCATCTGCCCTGCCCCGGCCCAGGACTGGTGATGGCTACGGTTCTTTGGAAGAAGGAGGGAAAGTTAGAACACGTGCTGGTAATGTCTGCATCCTCCCCAAAGCCCCGGGCTCTGTGTATCTGGTGATCCACTGGGACTGGGGGAGAGGCCTTGATGTCATTGTGAAGTTCCAAGTCACCTTTGTTTGCTAGACTTACAGTTATTTTGCTTAAATAAACCAAGTAAGAATTTACTAAGCTGACTGTCCAGTTTGGTTCTAGAATTCCCAGGATCAGTTAGTAACCACAAGGCCTGTGAGGAAATCAGGCTTTCTCAGACCATCTCCATGGATATGGCCGCCCAACACTTGTGCTGTCTTGAGAAGAGATTCCTAACTGTCCTGCAGAGCCAGGCCAGGTGCTGACAGCCTCCCTTTCGCTTTCGCTAGGAGAGTGCTGAATTCTCTAGTTTGCGTGGTTTCTCCTGGTCCCGCAGTCCAGCCATCTGCAGAAGCTTACTCCCACAAGGGCATGAACAGGGAGCTGGCCGTGGGGTTGGGGAGTGTGTGGGTGACACGTGGGGCCTGTGGGGTGCCTTGCGCCATCTGGGGGGGTTCACAGGCAAGGGGACCCAATGGCTCACTGGCAGGCCTCCAGGTGCTCCCCCCCCACCTTCCTCAGGCCATGTAGCACACGCAGTATTCTATTGAGGTGAGAAGGAAATGTGTTTCTTTGGTGGCATCCCACACAACTGGGGAAGCTGAGGAAGCTGGATGCTCACTCACATCCCCCTCTACCCTGTAGGAGAAGTGAGGGAGCCAGAAGGGCTCTCTTGCCCTGAGCTGTGCTGCCTTGGGGGAGGGGGGACACGAAACCGTCTTCCCTCTCCAGTGCATCCCATCGTGAATAAGAATAATCATTAATATTGTTATTATCTTGTGCTCCAACACCATGCTGGAATTTCTCCATTAGACTCCTGGACTTCCATAAAGGCTGTCTCTTCTGTGGGTGATTGTCAAAATCCGTGTTCTTTCAGAGTAAGACACTGGAAAACTCTTCTTCTGCCATGTTGGTGATGTCCTGCCCTATTTTTTAAAAGTTTTTTATTTTAATTCCAGTGTAGTTGACATGCTGTGTTATTAGTTTCAGGTGTATGATATAGTGATTCAACAATTCTACACATTACTCAGTGCTCATCCTGATAAGTGTACTCTTTAACCCCCATCCCCTGTTTCACCCCCCCCCCCCCCCCCCCCCCCACCTCCCCTCTGGTCACCAGCAGTGTGTTCTCTGTAGTTAAGAGTCTGTTTCTTGGTTTATCTCTCTTTTTTCCCCTTTGTTCCTTTGTCTTGTTTCTTAAATTCCACATATGAGTGAAATCATATGGTATTTGTCTTTCTCTGACTGACTTACTTCACTTAGAATAATACTTTCTTGCTCCATCCAAGTTGTTGCAAATGGCAAGATCTCATTCTTTTTTATGGCCGAGTATATTCCATTAAATACACACACACACACACCACTTCTTTATCCATTCATCTATGAATAGGCTCTTGGGTTACTTCCATAATTTCACCATTATAAATAGTGCTGCAATAAACACAGGGGTGCATGTTTCCCTTCAAATTAGTGTTTTTCTGTGTTTTGGGTAAATACCCAGTAATTTGATTACTGGATCATAGGGTAGTTCTGTTTTTAACTTTTTGAAGACCCTCCATACTGTTTTCCACAGTGGCTGCACCAGTTTACATTCTTACCAACAGTGCATGAGGGATCCTTTTTCATCACATCCTCACCAACACCTGTTGTTTCTTGTGGTTTTTATTTTAGTCATTCTGACAGGTGTGAGGTGGTATCTCATTGTGGTTTTGATTTGCGTTTCCCTGATGATGTGATGTTGAGCATCTTCTCATGTGTCTGTTGACCATCTGAATGTTTCCCGTGGAGAGATGTCTGTTCATATCTTCTGCCCACTTTTTAAAAAAGATTTATTTATTTATTTGAAAGAGAGAGAGAGAGCACACACACACAAGTGGGGCAGAGGGAGAGAGTCTTCAGGCAGACTCCTGCCAAGTGGGGAGCCTGATTTGGGGCTCAATCCCACGACCCATGAGATCATGACCTGAGCCAAAATCAAGAGTTGGACGCTCAACTGACTGAACCACCCAGGCACCCCTATTCTGCCCATATTTTAATTGGATTATTTGGTTTTGGGGTGTTGTATCTGTTCTTTATATATTTTGGATACCAGCCATTTATTTATTTAAAGATTTTATTTGACGGAGAGAGAGAGAGTGAGCACAAGCAGGGAGAACTGCAGGCAGAGAGAGAGGGAGAAGCAGGCTCCCCACTGAGCGGGGAGCCCGATGCGGGACTCAATTCCAGGACCCTGGGATCATGACCTGAGCCGAAGGCAGACGCTTAACTGACTGAGCCACCCAGGCGCCCCAGACACTAACCCTTTATCAGATATGTCATTTGCAAATATCTTCTCTCATTCTGTAGGTTTTAGTTTTGTTGGTTGTTTTCCTTCACTGTGCAGAAGCTTTTTATTTTGATGTAGTCCCAATAGTTTATTTTTGCTTTTGTTTCTCTTGCCTCAGGAAAGATTTCTAGAAAAATGTTGCTATGGCCAATGTCAGAAATTACTGCCTGTGCTCTCTTTTAGGATTTTTATGGTCTCAGGTCTCACTTTTAGGTCTTTAATCCATTTTGAGTTTATTCTTGTGTATGGTGAAAGAAAGTGGTCCAGTTTCATTCTTTTGCATGTAGCTGTCCAGTTTTCCCAACACCATTTGTTGAAGAGACTGTCTTTTTCCTATTTATATTCTTGCCTCCTTTGTCAAAGATTAATTGACCATGTAATTGTGGGTTTATTTCTGGGTTTTCTCTTCTGTTCCATTGATCTATGTGTCTGTTTCTGTGCCAGCACCATACTGTTTTTATCACTACAGCTTTGTAATATAACTTGAAGTCTGGAATTGTGATACCTCCCTCTAGTTTTCTTTTTCTTTTTCAAGATTGCTTTAGCTATTCAGGGTCTTTTGTGGTTCCAGACACATTTTAGGATTATTCTAGTTCTGTGAAAAATGATGCTGGTGTTTTGATAGGGATTGCATTAAATGTGTAGATTATTTTGGGTAGTATAGACATATTAACATTTGTTCTTCCAATCCATAAGCATGTAATGTCTTTCCATTTGTGTCATCTTCAATTTCTCTCATCAGTGTTTTATACTTTTCAGAGTAAAGGTTTTTCACCTCCTTGTTTAAGTTTATTCCTGGGTATTTTATTATTTTTGGTGAAATTGTAAATGGGATAGTTTTTAAAATTTCTCTTTCTGCTGCATTTTTAGTGTATAGAAATGCAGCAGATTTCTGTACCTTGATTTTGTATCCTGTGACTTTCCGAATTCACTTATCAGTTCTAGTAGATTTTTGGTGGAATCTTTAGGGTTTTCTAGGCATAGTGTCATGTCATCTGCAAATAGTGAAAGTTTACTTCTTCCTTAACAATTTGGGTGCCTTTTATTTCTTTTTGTTGTTGGATTGCTGTGGCTAGGACTTCCAGGACTATGTTGAATAACAGTGGTGAGAGAGGACATTCTTGTCTTTTTTCTGATCTTAGGGGAAAGGCTCTGTTTTTTCCCATTGATGATGATGTTTGCTGTGGGTTTTTCATAGATGGTCTTTATTATGTTGAGGTATGTTCCTTCTAGACCTATTTTGTTGAGGGTTTTCATCATGAATGGATGTTGTACTTCGTCAAATACTTTTTCTGCATCTATTTAGATGATCATATGGGGACACTTGGGTGACTCAGTCAGTTGAGTGTCTGCCTTCGGCTCAGGTCATGGTCCCAGGGTCCTGGGATCGAGTCCTGAGTTGGGCTCCTTGCTCAGCAGGGAACCTGTTTCTCCCTCTGCCTGGCACTCTCCCGCTTGTGCTCTCTCTCTGACAAATAAAATCTTTTTTAAAAAATAAATGATCATACGGCTTTTCTTCTTTCTCTTATTGCTGTAATATATCACGTTGATTGATTTATGAATATCAAATCACCCTTGCATCCGGGGAATAAATTCCACTTGATTTTGGTGAATGATTTTTTTTAATGTATTGCTGGATTTGGTTTGATAATATTTTGTTGAAGATTTTTGCATCTATGTTTATCAGAGATACTGGCCTATAGTTCTTTTTTTTCTGTAGTGTCTTTATCTGGTTTTGTTATCAGGATAATGCTCATCTCATAGAATGAACTTTTAAAAAATTTTTTAAAAACATTTTATTTATTCATTTGACAGAGAGACACAGCCAGAGAGGGAACACAAGAAGGGGGAGAGGGAAAGGGAGAAGCACGCTTCCTGCTGAGCCAGGGGCTTGATCCCAGGACCCTGAGATCATGACCTGAGCTGAAGGCAGACGCTTAACGACTGAGCTACCCAGGCGCCCCTCATAGAATGAATTTTTAAATTTTCCTTCCTCTTATAATTTTTGGAATAGTTTGAGAAGAATGGATATTAATTCTTTAAATGTTTGGTAGAATTCTGGGGCACCTGGGTGGCTCAGTCTGTTGGGCATCTGACTTTGGCTTGGATCATGATCTTGGGGTCCTGGGATCAACCCCTATAATAGGCTCCCCACTCAGTCGAGAGTCTGCTTATCCCTCTCCCTCTACTCTTCCCCCTGTTTGTGCTCTGTCTCTCTCTCAAATAATGAATAAATTTAAAAAATCTAAAAAAATAAAAGTAAATGTTTGATAGAATTCGCCTGTGATGCCATCTGGTCTTGGACCTTTGTTTGTTGGGAATTTTTTGCTTACTGATTCAATTTGATTGCTGGTAATGCTGTCTGCCCCAATTTTTAATTTTTTTTTTTGCCCCAATTTTTTAATTCTTCCTGCTTCAATTTTGGTAGGTTTTATGTTTCTAGGAATTTATCCATTTCTTCTAGCTTGTCTGATTTATTGGCATGTAATTTTTCATAATAATCTTAATATTGTTTGTATTTCTGTGGTGTTGGTTGTTATTTCTCCTTTTCCATTTGTGATTTTGTTTATTTGAATTCTCTCTCTTTTTTGAGTCTGGCTAGGGGTTTATTAATTTTTTTGATCTTTTCAAAGGATCAGCTCTTGGTTTCATTGTTCTGTTGTTTTGTAGTTTCTATTTTGTTTATTTCTGCTGTAATCTTTATTATTTCTTTCCTTCTGATGGTTTTGGGTTTTGTTTGTTCTTCTTTTTCTAGATCCTTTAGGTGTAATGTAAGGTTAGGTTGTTTACACAAGATTTTTCTTCTTGAGGTAGGCCTGTATTGCTATAAACTTTTCTCTTAGAACAGCTTTTGCTGCATCTCAAAGATTTTGGACCATTGTGTTTTCATTTTCATTTGTTTCCATGTAATTTTTTATTTCTTTGATTTCATGGTTGACCCATTCATTGTTTAGTAGGTGTTATTTAACCTCCATGTATTTGTGGTTTTTCCAGACTTTTTCTTGTGGTTGATTTCTAGTTTCGTAGTGGTCTGGTCAGAAAAGATGCATGGTATGACTTTGGTCTTTTTGGATTTGTTGACACTTGTTTTGTGGCTTAACATGTGGTCTATTCTGGAGAATGTTCCACGTGCACTTGACAAGAATGTGTATTGTATGTTTTAGGATGGAATGTTCTGAATATATGTTAGATCCATCCTGTCCTGCCTCACTTTTACTTATCCACATTTGATTATTGTTATCTGCATCTATTATTTTACTAGGAGTTGCAAAATGGTGATTTTCTAAGTATGTCATTCTTTTGTACTGGTCATCTTGACTTTTTCTGCAAAGAAGAACTTTACTTCAAAAATCATTTGGCTAACCTGAAACGTTATTCATGCAGAAAAGTCAGGATAAATGCCTTGACTTTTTTATTTTCCAATTTTTGGAAGAATGTGTTGGTGTCCTGGCAACTATCGAATATTGTTAACGCTTTCTTAGTGTCATTATCAATAGTACATTTTTTTTTTAAGATTTTATTTATTTGACAGAGAGAGACACAGCGAGAGAGGGAGCACAAGCAGGGGGAGCGGGAGAGGGAGAAGCAGGCTTCCCGCTGAGCGGGGAGCCCGATGTGGGGCTCGATCCCAGGACCCTGGGATCGTGACCTGAGCCGAAGGCAGACGCTTAACGACTGAGCCACCCAGGCGCCCCTCAATAGTACACTTTTATAAGTCTGGTGAATTTGGCCAGTAGGAGCCTTTTTCTAGTTTGTTTTTGTGGCCTTTTGACAAGACTCTGGTCTCCTTTAGTTTCCACACTAGGAGCATCTCAGTTCTGGATTTCTGTGAGACACCCTTTGGGACATTCTGGTGTGGCTTTGAGATTAAATCTGGCTTCACATTTTGGTTTAGCCTCTTATTATCTGGAGGCTTGGGCAAGTTATGAAAACTCTCTGAGCCTTACTTTATCTCTAGAATCTGGATAGTAATGCTCATCTCACATCAGTGAGGTATCAGATATGAAGTGCTTCTGAAATATTTCCCCTTTCCTTATTTCAGAGTATGTTTCTTGACAACCCTCCTATGCTCTATAGTATTTTGCCGAGTAGGTGGTAGCTGTGTAATGAAGCTTATCTGCTGATGTGTGAGTGCATGGCATTCAAATTGGGATTTCCTGTCTACCTCATCCCCAAAGCTACTTGGTTTTCAAATGTTACCTGTTGGGAATTAGAGTCCAAATCAGATGT
>NC_058414.1:105339273-105344181 GCF_002201575.2 Neomonachus schauinslandi | reverse complement strand
CTGATTTGGGACTAATCCACCACCCCATGTGGTCTTAGCTCTGTTCCCTTTGGTTGGAGAGATTACTTGCCTTTCCAAAGGGGACTGTAATTTAATTAATTGAGGCTTGTAGGGTCTTCTATAATCTTCAGGCTGAAACACAAATTGTAAATGAGGAGGCTCTCTCACTGCAAATGAACCAGTGGAGTCTTGTTTTGTGGGAACTTGAGTTCTGAAATCCAAATGGCAACACCCATAATTACTCTAATTGAAAGTGGCCCAAGGACACTCAGGCTGGCACATTTAAGACATATCAGATTGCAGATGGTTGGCTTCCAACCTGGCCCAGAGCTGAGCTGGTCAGAGAACTGACAGGAGGCCCAGGCTGTTTGTAGTCCTGGTCTGAAGGACTTGGTTCTGGGCAGGCTAGACCTTTTCTTTGGCACAGTGGTTTTCAAATGTTACCTGTTGGGAATTAGAGTCCAAATCAGATGTAAGGCTGTGTTGGTTTGGCTCTGCTAATAAACATCATTTGCATTCTGATTTGGGACTAATCCACCACCCCATGTGGTCTTAGCTCTGTTCCAAAGGGAACAAAGGTCCCTGTGGGTCCAGGGGCATGAATGCTGGATCATAACCTAGGGGAAAGCAGGTGGTAGGAGAAGGTCTCCCAGAGGTGAGGCAGTGACCAAGGTTGGCTTCATCTTTTTCTTCTGCTTTACCAGGAGACGTTCAGCCAGGTCCTTATACCACTCGTCCACCTAGAACATTCTGGGAAAGCACAATAGGATACGGATATCTTCCAGAAATAGACTGATTAGCCAGCTTGTGGGGAGAATGTGACTTTCTGCAAAGTTTAACTTTTGGTCAAGTTCGCTAAAGGTATGTTGCTTCAGGTTTTCCCTGATGTATCTCCTTCTGACTTTTTTTTTTTTTTTTTAAAGATTTTATTTATTTATTTGACAGAGAGAGAGACAGCAAGAGGGAACACAAGCAGGGGGAGTGGGAGAGGGAGAAGCAAGCTTCCTGCCTAGCAGGGAACCCGATGCGGGGCTCAATCCCAGGACCCCGGGACCATGACCTGAGCCGAAGGCAGACGCTTAACGACTGAGCCACCCAGGTGCCCCTCCTTCTGACTTAAGTGAAAGAAACAACACCGATTTAAACATGAAGCCCCTCATGATGCCAGCTATCTCTGGCATCACCACCCTAAACAGCACCCGTCACTGTCCTGCTGGCAGGCTGACCCCTGCTCTGGAGAAGCCTAAATGCCACCACAAGGACTGGCTTCCAGAGCTTTCTCACCAAACTGTCAGATGGTGAACCGGGAAAGGCTAGAAGTGGGATGTTGGACTCTGCAGTGAGACGCCGTGGATTTGAGCTCCGAATCTGCCACTTAAACTTCGGAAGATGGTTTGAATCTCCTCAGCCTGGTCTTGCAGAATGGGGGTACTCACAGTGCCCATCCATCATTGCGATCGTTGTCTGGTACCTTGCCAGTGCTTTAAAAGGTAGACATTTCTCTCATTATTAACCACCCATGACTGTTCATTAGTAGTAAAGAATCAGAGGCCAGTTGACTTACACAGGCCTGCAAGTCTGTGAGCAGAATGACGGAGAGGCATCCAACAAACCTGGCAAAGCCAAGGGCTGCTCGGGAGGCAGGGAGCCTGCAGAGCCAAGGAAGATACAGATGCAGGCCGGTGGGGGTGGAAGCAACAGGCAGTCCCCAGGGGCCAGCTCTGAACACGTCCAGCCCATCTCGCTCCGATGACGTTTGGTGGGAGGAGGCCTCAAAGACGGACAAGAGAGCTGTCGGCCACAGGGAAGCAGTGCCTGTCGACAGCACCGACTCCACACCACACAGGGTCGGCTGTACCTCCCGCCCCTTTGACCTCTGCCGACTGGCAAAAGGCCAGTAACACAGCATCCAACATGCTCAGCCTAATTCTTCCAAGTTTGGGGGCCTAGGAGCAATACGGGGGATGCAGCTTCCCTCTTCCCTCTCCCTGCTCTGGGGCTGTCACTGTCTGGGGGCCAGAGAGGTGTGCTGGATGACAGGAGGCAGGTGCCCTTGGGACAAGGACCTCAGGAGTAGCAGGGGGCTTCCTGGTGACTGAGTGCAGTGGGTGCCTCATCTGCAGCAGTGGGGGTGGACATGGTTCATCCCTGGCCCACACAGGCTCCTCTCTGGGGCCTGGCCACTGCTTTCCCTCTCAGGTGCACCTGGACCATCAGATGACTCACACCCCCGGAGGGGGAGTAGGAGAGGGAGAAGCAGTCTTCCCGCTGAGCAGGGAGCCCGATGCGGGGCTTGATCCCAGGACCCCAGGATCATGACCTGAGCCAAAGGCAGACGCTTAACGACTGAGCTACCCGGGTGCCCCTATTTATTTATTTTAGAAAGAGCTTGTGTGCGTGCCAGTGCAGGGGAGGGGTGGGGGGAAGAGAGAGAATCTTAAGTGACTTCCCGCACCCGAACGTGGAGCCCAACTTGGGACTGGCTCTTGCAACCCTGAGGTCACGACCTGAGCTGAAAATAAAAGCCGGACACTTAACTAAGCCACCAGGCGCCGCTCAGTATCTCTGTCACTATAATTTCCTTGCAGTCCCTCCCATGCCTCTGGTTTTCCACTTTCCCTTTCCTGGGGCATTTTACCTCGAGCTTTGCTTGGACTCTGCCAGAGTCCTGAGGCCGCAGCCCTTGGGGTGAAGCAGGCCCGGGGTTCAGGAGACTGCAGTCAGGAGCCACAGAACAATGAGAACGACCCCGTGCCCTTCCTGGGAGACCTGTTTCAGAATGCCAAGGAACACTGCAGCCCCCAAATTAACAGTCCTCCAGGGTGCAGGCTCAGGGGGGCCCAAAGTTCCTCTAGGTCCTTCATGGGGCATCTCGCCCAGTGACCTCCGTGTCCTGGTCCTTGGACAACTGGCTCCCTCTGCAGCCAGACGCAGTGACCCTCATCTACAACAGGGAGTTAGACGTCTGGTGGCAGGTCCTTGGGCATTGCCCAGTGACGTCATTGACCAGTGACCCCTACCGCCCTCCTGCTTCTGCGCCACCTTGTGGGCCCGCCATGAACAAGCTTTACCTTCCAGGCCATCTAGATCCTGTTTCCTTGTTTCTGTGGCCATGTTTATCACCAGCCAGCTCTCCATAGTCAGGGCGGCCACCCCCATGTGAGCACAGGCATGCGAGCGGTACTCCCTCCCTGTCTGGCCTGCGCGTCCACTGAGGTGGATCAATCACACCTGGGAGCGCAGGTTCACGGTATGCCCTGCATGCACCACCGGTCTGCAGGGTGCTGTGACTGAGCTGAGGAATGACTGTCTTCTAGACTTCCTCAGAGAGTCTGTGGATGAATCATCTCACTGGTGGGTTCTGAGGAGTCTCATCTGCTCCGAGGTGGGAGCAGCACTGTGCTAACTCAGAGTCCTTAAGTCCTAAGTGCTCAGAATACACGATGAGTAAAGAAACCCGAGTCTACCGGAGAGCCCACTCACCATCCTTTTCCCCAACAGGTTGGCACCCCTGCTCTGTGGGATCTGCAGGTTACAAAACGCAGATTGTGGGCAAGTGTGGAGCAGGACAATGGTTTCTCCTGCTCTGTCCCCACAGGGTGGACAAGTGCTCTCTCTGGGGGACAGCTCCCTGGGCCTTTGGGTGACGTCAGAGACAGAGGAGGAGGAACTGCTTTCCTGGGCACAGGGACAGAGTGTTGAGCAGGATGGGACGAGGGAGGGACCTGGCAGGGAGGACAGGCGTCAGCAAGGAGGTGAACGCTGGGGCTGTCAGGCCCAATATTTAGTCCCAATTGTAGAGGGCCCGGGTTGCGGTGTGGTCCCCTCACCATCTACCCTCAGGCCAGCCTTGTTGGGGTGATAATGGGCAAGGAGGGAGAGGACATGGGAAGGCTGGCTGATGAGGGCCAGGCTGCAAAGAGAAACTTAGAAGGCACACAGCACGACTGGGACTTGACCTAGGCCAGCGGACCCACAGGGCTGGGGGTGGGGGGCCCAGGCCACGGCCAAATGCTGAATGAGGCAGGTGGGGACTGGGGCATCCAGGCAGGGCCACACAGGACGATGGTGATGACAGAGGGGTCGGACACGCAAACCACGACCGCATAATACAGCCACACTCACACCCCACACATCCGCTCACAACACACAACTCACACCCCACTGCTGACACACTCCACACTCACATTCTCTCTCACACACACACACAGCTCCCTCTGATACCTAAAACGCCCCCCTCCCAGGACCCCTGCAGCCGTGCGCCGGTCTCTGGGAAACAGCAGTCTCCCTGGGAGGTCCGCAAGGTCCCCAGCACCCCTCAAGGGCCCCGGGACAGTGCCAGGGAGGGACTCCAGGCAGACCCCACCGGGCCCGCGTCCCCACTGTGGATCCTGATCTCGCTGAGCGGAGCTCGGAGCTCGGGAGGGACTGACCCTCCAGGCCGGGGTCCCGCAGTCTCCCCCTTCTCAGGTTGAGAACCCCCACACCCCTCTGCTCCAGGACGCTTTCTGATGGGCTGCGCGACAGCCACTTCCGGTCACTTACATGAACTAAGTAAAACTAAAAGCAGGCATTCAGTCCTTGGCGGCACCAGCTACACGTCAATGGCCGCCGGCCCCGCGTGCTCGCGGACACCGCGTGGGACAGCGCGGGTGGGCACCTGCCCACGGTCCCTGCAGAGAAGGGCTGGGCCTTTCCATCCCAGGCCAAGCGAGCGCGCTAACTCTCCGCGTCCCTCCGGCCGCGGCTGGGGCGGGGCAGTGCGACCCCAGGCCCCGGTGCGACCGCAGGCCCGGCCGGGCAGGGGTGCGCTCGGGGCCCTCGCTTCCCGCACGGGTGGAAGAGGAAGGAGCAGAGTGCGCCGGGAAGGCCGCGCGCCGGCAGGTGGGCCGGGCCGAGGGCGGGGCG
>NC_058414.1:105322026-105338873 GCF_002201575.2 Neomonachus schauinslandi | reverse complement strand
GGCGGGCGTGGGGAGGGGGGCTTGTCGGCGAGTGAGGGGAGAGGAGGAGAAGGGGGCTTTTTGGTGAGTGGAGGGGGTAGGGGGCTTCTCCGTGAGGGAGGGGAGGCGGTGGGGAGGAGGTCTGTGGGCGCGCGTGGGGGGCGGGGCGCCCGGGTGAGAGGGCGGCGGGGGTCGGGGCGCGGCGAGAACGCGCTCGCTGCAGCAGCGGGGGCTTTCGCGGGTTCTTGGCGCTGCCCTGGGCGCCTCCCTGTCCTCAGCGCGGCGCCCTGCCTCAGTTTCCTCCCCGGCGCCCCTCCCCGCGAGGACTTCCGCCCCGGCGGCGGGGGGAGGGCGCGCCGCGCGCGTGCGTGTGGCGGCGGGGCAGGGTCCCGGGGGCGCCGGGCCGGGTCTGGGGCGAGCGGGGGGAAGCCGCGCGGCCGACTCCTGCCCGCGTGGTCAGCGCGTGGACTCTGCCACCGACAGCCTCGCCCGCAGACGGACATCTTCGGTCCGCGACTGAGGTGGAAGGAGCGGGAGGGAAGCGCTCTCCCCGCGGAGGGAGCCCGGAATCCAACCCCCTTGCAGGCTGAGCGGTTTACCCGGGAAGCGGGCAGGGCCCCGCGCCGGTCTTTTTGGGGAGGGGATTTACTTTCAAGGCCGGAATTACTAAACATAGTGGATTCGAATAATAGGTGGTGGATAGGTGTTGAAAGTGAGGGCGAGGGGCGGCCCTGGGTCGCGGAGGGGGGCGGACGCTGGCCTCCTGGGCCGGCCCTGCTGGGCCCCCGCGGTCCCACACAAAGAGCCTGCCAGGAGAGCGCCGTCTGCCCAGATCCCGGCCATCGCAGGCCAGGTGCCCTGCATTGTTTCCTTGCTTGACTTGTGTCCTCGCGTGTGCTTCTGCCCGGTGGGCAGCGTGGCACAGTTAGGGGGCAGCTGGTGATTCGGAGGGAGGGCCTCGCCCGCTGGGGTGGAGGGGTGTGTCCCACCCCCCCACAAGCCGGGTGCTGAGGGCCGCACCGCGCACCGATCATCTTGGTCGGGGGAGCCTTGCTTGGCGAGGTCCGGCGCCCTGGCCCGCTCTGCTAGATCTCCAGGGCCTTGCCCCAAACTGGTGATGGAGGTTGAGCTGTGTATCCGTCCTCGGGCATCTCACCTCACGTGAGAGCTGTTTGCTCAGTTGGCCTGATGCAGCCCTCCACGTCTGCACAGGTCAGGGAGAAGCAGGCTCAGGGGATGTTCTGGGGAAGGGTGGGTGCGTTTAACTACTCTTTTTTCCATTAGAATTCCCAGTTCATAGCATCTTGCTTTAATCACAGAGGAAGGAAGAAGGGAGAGGTGGCTGAGGGAGGGAGCAAAGGAAAACCCAAAATTGGAAGGATACAAAGAGAAGAAAATCGCTAAACTGTCGTGGACAATATCGCCTGACAAAGCAATGGTATTTTGGCTACAGGCAAAGTTGAATCATATTTTAAAAAGGGTGCCTTATGTCTCCTCTGCTTACTATGTACTTCAGTGGAGTCTCCTGGATACTGTCTATGTGGGACATTGGGGGTCCAGACATCATTCAAACTGTCTCAAGGACTCCAGGTGAATAGGGTTAACCTGCTACATTCTCCATGTGATTGGAAATTGCCTGGCAGTGTGTACAGGTAAGATGTAAGTGTGGTCTTCTCATTTGGGGACCCAACCTGGAATAGCATGTAGCTTTGTTGACCTGTGTAAGGCCCCTGCATCCTGGTCACTCAGCCTTCTATCCCTACTGCCCTCACCCAGAAAGCTGCTGCCATATTACCAGAATTCATATACCCAGTCTTCAGAAAGGGCAGGGGGAACCATAGTCACCTCTGAAAGGCATATGCTACCATGTTTCTCTTTCTCAGCCGTTTGTTTGGTAAGGTCACACTAAGTATATTGTTCCAAATGATGCAATGCACAGTGAAAGATCACCTGGAGACCTTAGTTTTGGCCCCAGCCGTGTCACTTTTACTCTTTTTATTTGTTTAGCTCAGGTTGACGCCTAAAGAACACACACAGTTCAAGGAGGTCTGAGTTTTTGCTCCTTGCCAGCATCATAAAATTGTAGGTTAAAATGAGGAGTCTCCATTATACCAGTAAGACCTAAGACCAGAGGTCCTCTTCAGATTTAGACAGTGAAGGACCTCTTAATGAAAACCAGGGCCAACAAAAGTACTAAAATCTGAGTTTATTCTTGTTCTGAGCCTCATTCTATGACACTACCGTATTTCCACAACAGCTCTTGACAGCATCCCAGTGACAGTGGATGTCTCACCTTTTCCCTTTCTTCAAGGGTACCGTTCCCCCTTAATCACTTTAGCTTCCTGCCCTTGCATCGCCTATGTGTCCATGTCTTTCTGGTGCAAAAAGCTTCTTTATGACACGTAGTTTTCCATTATCTTTGACACTATTATCAGAGCTGAACAGAGTGGGAATAATGGCACCCCCATCAATGATATGATTCAGCTTTGCTTCTAGTCAAAATACCACTGCTGCATCAGGCAGCCTTGTCCAGGGTAGTTTAGTGATTTTGTTCTCTTCATATAGTTCCATCTTTGGGTATTCCTTTGTTCCTTCCCTCTGCCTTTCTCTGTGATTTCAGGACATTCTTTTGTTCAGGTGCCCAGTACTATATAAGTCTGATTTGAATGCCAGGTGTTTGTCTTTAGGCCATTTTTTAGTTATAGGGAAGCCAGTTTGTGAACCTGCTCGAACAGCCCCCACATTTAAGAGCAATCGTATAAAAGACCCTTCTCTAGCTAAAGAAATAAGAATCTCATTTGCCAAAGGACAGAGTCAACCTTTCATGCAAATGTTGTTTGGAGAATCCAAAGTCAAAGCTAGCCAGTGCCTCTAGCTTTGAGATAGGTGAGTGTTTCTTTTTCTCCCTAGTTTTTGTCTCCTAATTTGCCCACACATATTTTTCATTCACCAGTGAGCCCACTTGGAGCTGAGGAGAGAGCAGCCAAGAGCAGGAGTCAGCTTGCTTTGTGAACTAGACAGCGTGATTGTTTATTTTTAAATCAAAGCATCCTTTCCACCACAAAAGCACGCATCCGTCTTTGCTTCTTAGGGTCCATAGCTCTTGATTTTGGTGGGTGTATGGTAATGAGCAGCCTGCTCCTCCCCTAGAGCAAAAACCCTGCTACCTTCTTTCAGGCTGTGAGTCTTTCTTTGCCTGTCTCCTCCCCCTGCTCCGGCTCCTTCAGCGTCTGGTGCTGATGTTCCCATGCAGAAGGACTGGGGCCCGTGGAAAACCCCGGGCTTCTGTGGAAGGGAGGTGACAGACAGCGGGCTCTTCCACGAAACCAGATGCATTGGGTGGAACTGTTCTGCTGCTGTCTGCTGTGTCCAGAGACAGCAGTTAAATGTGTCAGACTCGGAAGGAGCGTGTGGGGAATAAGAGGTTTTGAGATGGCTTCCTCTCAGTGCTAAGCTTAGCTGTGCACCTCAGCATCTTGCAGCTCTTCTTTTAAAAGCCGATCTGTTTTTGCACCTGGTTACCAAGATCATCGTCAGTGGCGCCCACCAAGAAGGTGTAGGAGGTGTGCTAAATTTTTGGTAGTCGGCTTTCTACTTTGCTCTGTGGTGGTGCTGGGTCGTGGCGTGTGTGCAGGCATTTCTATAGGCCATGAAATGTGCAGACCTGTTGAGTCCTTGGCTTTCCGTGCAGGAGGGCGATAGCAGTATTGTGAATCTGCCGTTAGGCTGAGACCTGCAGCCAGGATGATCACTCAGGGTGATGTTTTGATGAGCGCTATACCAGTTATTGTTTCTTTTATGTGATAACAATTGAGGCATTCTGAGTTTATTTTGTTCTTGTTCTTTTTTTTTCCCCAGGAAGGCAGTATTACCTAATTTGTGAATGCAGTTATTCACCCACTTTTTTATTTTTAAAAGTTAGGAAGAGGAGAAGTTTGAAAGAGGGATGGGGTTAGCTGAGCCGTCCTTATACATGATCTTATTAAGAAAGGTTTCTATTACCATGACCTCTTGGAGCATTACCTTAGAATTTAAAAATTCCATGTGAAAAGGTGTTTGTAACTAAACGTAACTAAATGTGACCCAAACTAAAGATAACCCTTTGGCTTTGGGTGGCATATATTTAAGATATGCCAGGGTATGTGTAAATACTGCTAGTTTAAGGATTCTTTATATGTGGAGAGGCAAAAAACAAAAAACAGGGGCGCCTGGGTGGCTCAGTTGTTAAGTGTCTGCCTTCGGCTCAGGTCATGATCCCGGGGCCCTGGGATCGAGCCCCGCATTGGGCTCCCTGCTCTGCGGGAAGCCTGCTTCTCCCTCTCTCAGTCCCCCTGCTTGTGTTCCCTCTCTCGCTGTGTCTCTCTGTCAAATGAATAAATAAAATCTTAAAAAAAAAAAACCCGTAAGAAATGGGCAGAAAGAATTTGAATCCAGATGTATCCCAGTAGATGCAGGCCCAATGAGGCTAGTTAACCAAGAACCTGTCTTATCTCTACTGACAAGATATTCCATTCCTGAGAAAGCAAACAGCTGAATTCATAGCAGATAACTGTCTGCTCCACATAAAAGCACCCAGCAGCTGTTTCCACGTTAGTCTAAATTGACCTTCCTGAATGTGGACCCAGCTGGACTTATTTTTTAATCTTGGTTGATAGGGGGACAGAAAACCCAAGAAGCAGAAAATAATCAGCGCACTTTTCTGCTGGCTGGAAACAGTTTGTTGAAGGAAGAAGGAAGTTTTTTCTTTTAACTCGTGCTATCTCCAACAAGTCTGCCACAACCACTATTTAAATATTTAGGGCCGGAAGTGAAAAGGGGTGCGGTTCTCCTGGAAACACTTATGTTCACATGTTAAGTGACTTTTTTGTTTGTTAGTTGGCTTCTGCACTGAGAAGTGGATGACTCCCCTGTAAGTGTAAGGCAGTGAACTTTGGACTAGAGGTGCTGCTGTGTGAAACATCAGGGGCAATCTATTTTTAAAATGGTCTTCGTGTGTATGATGTGAAGAGATAAGGAAGCTGTTCAGGGTTTTGTGATGATCGCTTGGTGTTAACTCTCCATTGTGGAGGTGGATAACAGGGCATTTTATTTCTTTCATTTTCATCTGTTCCCTCAGTCCTATGATTATGGTTCAGAAAATGCAAAGACACTCCTTCTCGGTACATGCGACTAGTAATGGTTTCTGTGAGGGCAGTTGAACGGGCAGGAGGGGAATAGTTATAAAGCAGACTGGCGCATGTTCTCTTTTTTAATTTAATTAAAAATGATCATACGGTGAAATTGAGTTTTTTGTTTTGGTGTATCATTCTAGGTATAGATTCTGATGACCGCTCATAGAATAGTTCCTTCCCCCCAACATTGACCTGAGCTCTCCCCTCTGTAGTGACAGCCTACTCTGAGCCCCTGGCAACCTCCAGAAGCCTTTATGTGCAGTTACATGTACTCCCCAGAAACATCTTGATGGGTGAGCATTTATAACTTTCATTTTACAGATGGAAAGACTGAGGCTTAGAGGGGTTAGGAAGAGTACAGTAAGATACTTGGTGCTGGGATGGGGTCCTAGTTCTCTGGCCTTCAGAGTTTCCTTTTCTCTCCAGTGGGCGACTCCAGGATGAGGCGCAGGGATAGCTTCTGAGGAAGCAGGTCCCAGCAGAAGGAATCTGTGCACTCTTAGAACACGTCTCTGTAAGTCCACAAGATATTACAGGGACAGAGCTGATTTTCACTTGTCAGATTGCCTTTCCCTAAGGAGCTTCAGAACCACTAGGCTCATGGACCTGTCTGAGAGAGAATTTGAAAATGCTCTTTGGTCTGAGGTGGCGGGCGGTGTTGATTTTCTGACGGGTTTTGTTCTGGGTGTCAGATTCAATTATCTGGTTAGCCTCTCTGAGTGAATCCTGATGTTTGGAAATGGATAACATGTTTTTGGACACTTTTAGCCTTCCCTCATGGCAGGAGTGCAAGTGACACCATAGAGTTCACGGCTTAATGTGTTCATAAACACTGTTCGGAATGCTTCTGTGCTTCCGTCAGGTTTTTTAAATGTGGTAATACAAACATCAAAGAAGCTAGCTCTCATTTCAGACCTGTTACAAGAAAAAGCCTACTTCAGAGTAAGGGATGAAGGAGGGATTATTCTCTTAAGAAAATTTTAAGAGTAGATTCCATCTAAGCTTGACATTGAGAGTGTCAAACAAGCAAAGGGGATGGCTCATTTTAGTCTCTCATTATTTTCTGAGGCATCTGGTAGAGGAAAGAACGAAACTTTCCCTCACATGACATGGGCATTCTGTGTCACTGTGTGTTCTGAAGGCCCATTCTGGCTTCTGATGCAATGTCCTACATACAGTACAAAAGATGTTTGGAAATGGTTTGTTTGGTGGAAGGAATTTTCAGGAGAAGAGCTGACCTGGTTCCCAAAGGGAAAAGGACTTAATTAATTAATTAATTGAAAGATTTTATTTATTTGAGAGAGAGACCGAGAGAGCACGAGCACGAGCAGGTGGATGGGCAAAGGGAGAGGGAGAAGCAGACTCCTTGCGGAGCAGGGAGCCTGACCTTGGGCTGGATCTCAGGACCCTAAGATCATGACCTGAGCCTAAGGCAGACGCTTAACCGACTGAGCCACCCAGGCACCCCAGGAGAAGGACTTTATATTAATGGTGCAAGTCAGTTCTGATTCCAACAGTGAAATACAGTCAACTTGTAAATGGACAGAGCAGCCAATAAAACTGGCCATGGGAGGCTGATGCTTTTTCCATTTGGGGCCGTGGCTTTAATCTTGTTCAAAGCAGTAATTAACCTGTGGTAGGGCTTGAAGCCAGTTCAGTGATTTGTATATTCTCTGAAATAGCTGGTATTTTAATGGCAGCTGACGAGGCATACTAGGAGAGCTTGTTTCTCAGTGGTGGGCTGGGAATGGGAAACTGGGTGAGGAAGCAGCTTGGGCCGCCATCTATCTACCCACCTTCTCACCTCAAGGCATGTTCTGTCCTGCAGAGGCACATCTGCTTTTACCAAAATATACTTCAGGACTTCTTGAATCTCTCTCTCTGCTTTTGCCTGAAAAGAGGTCTCGGTTAAAGGTCACTAGTCTTCCGTCTGATTTAAGCGTTACATGAGCAGCACAGAGATGTGATTATAGGCCCACGTGGGAAATACCAGGGTCCGTCCTAAGGGAGAGGTGTCCATCCTTGTGGCCAAATCTTCCCGTGTTCTCTCTCTGCTTCACCAGCACGTCTTTGTCCTTGATTCCGTGAGTAATAAACACGGAACGGAGCAGATACTATAGGGTGACTCCTGGAAACATGGTAGGAACGAGTGGACGTGGGTCCAGAACAGAAATTAAAAGACAGAACCTAGTGTTTCCACGCAGCATATGTTGACAAACTGAGAGATTGCCTGATCTTCCCAATCTGGTAACATTTACAGTTTGCACTTACACTCATGTTAGAAGTCAAGGGCGGAAAGAATCAAGGGAAATGAAAGGACTTCACCTGTAATTTCTCTGATTTACACCACGAGCAAAGTACCAAACTCTTCATGTTTTTGAGAGGATTATATGAGGTGGAGGAGAGGCCTTGGTAATGGCAGTCCTAGCTGTTACTATTCCTAGAAGCTCCATTTTTTTCCCAGTTAATGTTGGAGTTTGGTGGCCAGACAGGGTGGAATATTGTTATTGTTGAAAATACTAGTTCTTTGGTGAGTCCAAGTCTCAGCTGAATTGACTATTGAGATTTTTTTAAAGCATTACCAGTACGTTTTTTTTTTTTTAAAGATTTATTTATTTATTTTAGAGAGAGAGAGTGTGTGTGTGCGCATGTGGGGCATGGGGCAGGGAAGAGGCAGAGGGAGAGGGAGAGAATCTCAGGCAGACCCGCCCCCCGAACTTGGGGCTTGATCTCAAGGCCCTGAGGTCATGGCCTGAGTTGAAATCAAGAGTTGGACACTTAACCGACTGAGCCACCCAGGTGCCCCACTATTACATTTTAAATAGTAATATCATTTATGTTTTTTGACAGACATACTTAAAAAAATAGTTATGTGCAGTGAGGATGCAGACTTACGTTTAATGAGAATGACTAATGGTTATAGTATCATATGGAATTTATTTCACATCATCCCTTCAAAGAGCTTAAAGCCCTTGAATAAAAGAAATTGGGCTTAAAAAATAGTTATACACATTTCTTACATGTTTGAGTGGAAAGTGTAAGAAAAAGAGTTACCTACTCTTTCAGGTACACTAAACATTTTCTTTTAAAATATTATGTAATATTTGATAAATGCAAAAATCAGAGCAGTTTTTTAGAATATTTGACATGTCTAGGTTGTGCTCTTCTTAGGTGTCTGGATTTTTGTCTTGTCACTGAGGCATGAAAAATACCTGATGATAGAGACCAGAGGACTCACATACTCTTATAAAAGCATTGAGGGTCACACACAGCACTGACTGAACCCCGGATCCCACAGCTTTGGGCTGTGCTCACCTGCCCTCTACAGCCTAATACAAAGACCGCACACCACTGTGAGGGCGGGACACACGTAGCATCCTCTGCACCCCGAGGCCTCTATTCGAGCCGAGTGAGGGCTGAGCAAGGAAAACAGTCTCTGCCTGGGCTCCCAAGCCCACCACTTTCGGTGCCGTTTACCCGAGGACTTGAGGGTGGAGAGCATGCCCACGCTGTGCCCCTGTGCTCTTTCCGCAAAGACTGAGGTGGCCGTGAGGGTAGTGTCAGAGTGGGTGGGGTAATGGCCTCCGGGAAGTCTGACCTCACTAGCGTCTCTCTCTGTGGGCCCTGGGCTCAGACTTTCTGCTTTGGGGCTCAGGGTGTGTGGGCCTGCCAGGACCAGGTTCCCCTCTGCAGGGGGGGGCCCCGACCTCTGGATCCTGCCTTGTTGGTGTCCAGCACTCACTATAGTTTGTCCCTTTTGCTTGTCGGCGCACCTCTCTGGGCCACTCTCCTGCTGTCCCAAAGCTTGGTCTCCTGTGGTCTGTTGCCTGCCTCTGAGCTGCAGTTGGAGGGGTGATCCTTGTGGGCTCAGTGTTTGGCCGACCTGGGGGAATGGCAGGGAAAGAAGCAGTCTGGGTGCCCAGCGAGTTAACCTGCTTGGGGCTGTGTCATTTCCTCAGGGAGGATCGGTGGCCTCTGGTCTGTGCCTTGTTCCGTTGTTTGCTCCCGGTAGTCTACCTGTCTCTTCCCAGCGGCCTCTCTCTCAGAGAAGAGACAAGGACAAGCTCTCCCTTCGCTCTTCCGGTGTTTGTGAGGTTCCCTGGGTTCTGCAGGCCCCTGGACTGTTTGTGGGATGGTGGGGAGTGTTAGGAGCTGAGCCCTGTGTGCCTTCCACCTTGCCCTGACTCTGTCTCTGTCTTGACCACCAGCTTTTACACCCATGTGTAAGGTGGTGCACTTGTGTTTTGTTAGTGCTGGTGAACTTCTGTAGTGTGTGGCTTGTGTCTGCAGCACATGACCCCCCAGAAAAAACCTGGCAGAAATATCTGTGGGATGAGGTAAGCAGAGGTGTCAGTGGGATGCTGCGTGGGGGCTGACAGACAGCAGAGGTGGGCATCCCCACTTGAAGCCCTTGTGCTGTGGGAGGGGCATGCTCTGGGGCTTCCCCAGCAAGAACCCCCATGTTCTGAGCCCCTAGTATCTGTTAATCTTTCTTTCTATTCTTGTGGCCTGGAATATGCTTTTTTATTTTTTTCTTTTTTAACGAGAGAGAGAGAGACAGAGAGAGAGAGCAGAGCAGGAATGAGAGGGAGAAGCAGGCTCCTTGCTGAGCAGGGAGCCCGATGCGGGGCTCAATCCCAAGACCCTGGGATCATGACCTGAGCTGAAAGCAGACGCTTAACCAACTGAGCCACCCAGGTGCCCCTGGAATATGCTTTAAAAAAAAGGCTTTGTAACAGAGTTGAGTTGGAATAGAGAACTATGATGTCAGAAGCAAAACTGTGCAGAGACTTTCATTTCTTGCTGAGCCAGGTTTCGGCTCAAATGCCTTTTCTGGCAGGAGCCTGGCAGGGTGCTTGGGCACAATGGCCCTGTGCCCAGCCTGCTGGTTACTCCACGTGTTCACTGAGCATGTCTCCTTGTGAGTGACCACACCAGGCCCTGGGGCTCCTGTTTGCTTTCATTTTGTTTGCGGCAAGAAGCAAGTACTTCAAGAGGACATATTAAGTGTGGATGTTCAAAACCCAGAGAATACTCTTTTACGTGAATTTTTAATTGCTGGGAGCCTAAGCTTTTTGACCATTGAATAAAGAAACCTTTTTATTTTTTTTAAAGATTTATTTATTTATTTTAGAGAGCGAGCACGCGAGAGTGCATGCATGAGCGTGAGGAGCAGAGGGAGAGGGAGAGAGAATCTTCAGCAGATTTCACCCTGAGTATAGAGTACGGGGCTCGATCTCACAACCTCAAGATCACGACCTGAGCCCTAACCGAGTCAGGGTGCCACCCACGCACCCCAAGAAACCTTTTTAAATGGAAAAATTATTTCTCAGAATAAACATTAGATTTTTAGTTTAGTTCCCTAAGAAGCGAGATCTACTTATTTTCTCATTTCTATGACACTTCCTAATAATAGTCTCTTCCTCACATATAGTGAGCTTAGACTTTAATTTACTGTTGTCACAGAGGATGGGGGTGCATACGTGCAGATCAAGTAACTAGAAATGTGTAAATTGCATTGCTGGTTGCTGAAAACCATCTTGTGGAATTCACATACGGAAAGCAAATGTCGAGGACGATGGACCAAGGCAATATCAAAAGAACAGTCTGGGAGTGAATAATTACTAGTAAAAAACATGAGAAGTTTATAAGGGACAAAAAGAGTACCGAATGTTAGCAATGAAATTAGATTTTGCTTGCTTATATGTATTTTGTCTCTTTGGGAAGTAAGATGTAGTTCTGAAAGAACATTTGATTTAGTGCTATTCTGAGAAGATAAAAATGTGCAATCAAGCTGAAAATTTGGATATTTATATAGATATGCCTGTTCTTATTTTTCAAAGGTTTTGAGGGATTGAAATATAGATGTTAAACCCACTTTAGGACAATATCAGTACATTAATGAAGAAGCCTATTAGTGATGTTAAAAAGTGGTATTTTTGGTCTAAATGCTGTTGAAGAATATATAGCAATTGTTTAACGAGTAAATGTCTTTCATAGGAACTCTGAAAGAACACCAGATATCCGGGTAAATTTAAAGTCAAGCACTATGGAAAAAGGAATGTTCCAGACTGTTAGAGATGATCTTCCATAAAATAACATGTCTCACAAAGATTGTAATTAAGTGGGTACTAACTCCAAAATCAAAACCTTATTTTGAAAGATTCTACCCAGGTCTGGATATATCGTTATCCTGTTCCTAATGTTGTAGCAGTTCTTCCAGAATATCGGAAGATGCTGCTTTGCTATGTAAAATAAATGAATAATGGAAGGAAGAATACACTCTCTGAAGGAAGGACAGAGGGTTGTTTTAACCTGTAGGCTGGAGGAGAAGCAGGTGGTTGGTTCCTTCATGTAACCCAGTGGTTCCCAGCTATGGTCTCCACTGTGTTTTGGTTAACCCAGCTGGGGTGGGAGTTCTGCTACTGGGCCCTACAAGAGTGTAGGCAGGGATGCTGCTGAAATGCCCCGACCCCAGAGAACTGTCTACAAAGAATTGGCCCTCATGTTAAACCGCGCTAAACCAGAACACCTGATGTAAATGCAGTCTTGGGAGGCAGCTGCAGGCCATGTGCTCCTGCATGGAAGAGGAAGAGCTTGGCTGAAATATGGCAGAACAAACTGTAACAGAAAGAAGTCTTGCCGTCCTCCAAGCCCTTCTCCAGTTTAGGCTGTGACCACCATGAAAATCTGATCCTGTCACTCTTCTGTTTGAAACCTCGCCAAATGTCATGGATGAGGCCCATGCCCTCTACTTCACACCTATCCCCCAGGCACATGCTCTCCTCTCCACCTCTCCCCTTGGGGTCTGTAGGTTTGATGGCAGACCCAGTAGAAATGTGCATTTATTATCAGGTGTGTATACACACACACACTTACATACTTATTTACAAATTATACGTATGCTGTATTGAACTAATGCTTATTATCAAACAAATTAAATTTAAAAGAATGAGAGATCAATAATCATTAAAGTAATTATTAACTAGTCATTAAGATACTGTTGCAGATACAAAAACTTCTCTGTAGGGGTGTCTGGGTGGCTTAGTCCGTTAAGCATCTGACTCTGTTTCATGCGTTGTGAGACTGAGCCAGGTCAGGCTCGAAGATTCTCTCCCTCTGCCCCTCCCACTGCTCATGCACACACACACTCTCTCTCTCTCTCTAAAATAAATAAATCTTAAAAAAAAAAGAGTATGACAAAATTAAAAAAACTTCTCCGTACTCACGAAAATTATTATTAATAATGTTTCAAATGCTTAGTTTTTAAATGTCTTTGATCTTAATGGCTTCAAGCTATCATCTAGTATCTCAGGTCACAAGATGCAGTTAGAACAATGTCTACTATTGAGGATAATATATGTAATTCCATATTTGGAAAAGTCTGAAGGATGATTTGTGATCTTTTTAGCCACCTTCTTGTTGGGTCTAATTAAATTGCTATGCCTTTGACCTCAGAATGTGTCTGAAGGACAATTCCTACTAAGAGAAGTATCGGTGCTCACCCCCATTTTCTGTGTGGTTTTTTTTTTAAGATTTTATTTATATGACAGAGAGAGAGAGACAGCCAGAGAGGGAACACAAGCAGGGGGAGTGGGAGAGGGAGAAGCAGGCTTCCCGCAGAGCAGGGAGCCTGATGCGGGGCTCGATCCCAGGACTCTGGGATCATGACCTAAGCGGAAGGCAAATGCTTAACGACTGAGCCACCCAGGCACCCCCCATTTTCTGTGTTTGTGTGGTTGTTAACAATGCATGATTTCTTTGTAAGAATCCCTTCAAATCTCTGGTTCATATTGTGTTAGTTAAAATGGGTCATCTGGTCCATAAATCACATCACCAGGCACAATGCATTGCAATGAGCTGCAGGGCATCATGAGAACCAGTGGAGGGTCGTTCAACCTTCCTTCACCAGAACTCAATGGGCCATTTGCCAGGGCCTCCTGAGGCTGCAGAGTTAGCCCACATATCAGATACACTTAGTTGTAAGTGAGTGTAAGTGGGGCCATATCCCAGTATATATACACAGTAATTTTTTGCTGAATAAATAAAACAATTACAGACTTACAGGGCTGGAAAAGCTTCCCTGTTCTGGTTTCAGCAATTTATAAATTCTCAGTGAGGAGGTTCAGATCTAGGGATGTCAAGGTTTGCAGCCTCCCGGGTCAACCCAGACGGAGTACCTGAGGGGGGCTGTGGGCATAGTCTCTTGGTCTGAAAGTCTTCAAGAGAAGAATGGACGTGAAGAGTGTGGTGAGTCCTTTGCTAGAGCAGGAAGGTGGCCTAGTTATTCTTCCAGAGTCCCTTCTGGTTACTTTAGGGTTGGACTCTGTTTTCCAAAGTGATACTGAAAACTGACTATAATCACAAACAACATAATCTTTTCTTGAACATTTCTTTTTTTTTTTTTTTAAAGATTTTATTTACTTATTTGATAGAGAGAGACAGCAAGAGAGGGAACACAAGCAGGGGGAGTGGGAGAGGGAGAAGCAGGCTCCCCGCTGAGCAGAGAGCCCGATGCGGGGCTCGATCCCAGGACCCCAGGATCATGACCTGAGCCGAAGGCAGACGCTTAACGACTGAGCCGCCCAGGAGCCCTTCTTGAACATTTCTTAACTGTATCTGGCCTCATCAGCAGTAAAAGCTGATGTTTTCTTTCTTTCTTTTCTTTTCTTTTTAAGATTTATTTGAGAGTGTGTGCATGAGTGGGGGGAGTGACACAGGGAGAGGGAGAAGCAGACTCCCTGCTGACCGTGGAGTCTGACGTGGGGCTCGATCCCAGGACCCTGGGATCACGACCTGAGCCAAAGTCAGATGCTTAACCGACTGCGCCACCCGAAAGC
Source organism: Neomonachus schauinslandi (assembly GCF_002201575.2). Taxonomy (NCBI): domain Eukaryota; kingdom Metazoa; phylum Chordata; class Mammalia; order Carnivora; family Phocidae; genus Neomonachus; species Neomonachus schauinslandi. The sequence goes on along the minus strand of NC_058414.1, from coordinate 105,324,883 downwards.
TCATGTTTTCTGCATTTCTAGGGCACAGATTCCCTTTCTCGTCCCCTAGCCCATTTCTCTGGTGGTCAGCATAAAACGTTAATGAAGTACAGAGGAATGTTGATTATTAGTTGAGTTATCTGTACCAGGAACAGTATTCATTCCTATCATGTGTTTTTATAAAAGTAAGATGAGGGCAAGAAATACATTTCTGTGCTATAAACATCAGATTTTCGTGTTACTATTCATCGTGTATCGCTCTAACCTCTAGAACAACCCTTTAAAATTTAGATTCTCGAACATTTCCGAATGAGTTAATGACAGTTCTTCAGCCTAGACAGTGTCAGGGGTGAACTTCCTGATTCAGTTGGAATAAAATGTAGATCATTCAGAAAATACAAATTCATATTTGCGAGCTTACCATAGTAGCAACTGTCAGTGAGCTGAATGCCATATATCATACTCTCATTTTCATTTAGAAACTGCTGTTTCAGTATCAGCTTCAGCTTTGCTGAAGAACAAATTCTAAAGCCATTTCAATGCCAAAGATCCGCATAAATTTTTGTGTCCAGTAGTGGTGGACTGAGTCGTTTATTAACACACTGAGAACACAAGAGAATCTGGACAAAAAGTAGGAAATACAAGAAGGATCAGAGTGAAGAGTTGGGCTTGAGCCCCAAGAGAGGAAAGACCAGAGTGTCTGCCAGTCCTGGGGAGGGACTGCAGGGGGTCCCTGATGTGCCTCCGAGATGAGAGTTGGGATCCCAGTGGGCTGCACACTAGGAGAAATGGTTCAACAGAGACAGGACAGTCCTCCTCGGGACAAAGGCCCAGCTGTGAATCATCTTAGTTTCTGGCTGGACAAGGCTGTCAGGGGCCTTGGATCCTTAGCCACCAGGCAGAAGCAAGAGCCAGTTTTCTTTGGAAGAAGGTGGCATCATTAGAGTTTTAAGGTAGCCCCATGGTTTCTCACATTGATGCCCAGGACCAAACAAAATGACATTTTGAGGGAAATTCAGATACTTATCCTTTGTCCAGTTTCTTCATTTTCACTGTGAATAAGGAGTTCCGGTTTCTCACTGACCTATAAATTTAGGCAGGTAGGGAAACCTCTGGTCAGTATCATGGACTGAGTACCTACAGTGCATCAGACACTATACCGGACACTGGATATGCAAACATGAACAAGACAGTGTTGCTGCCTTCCAGAAACTTCCCGGCCTCCAAAACGTTCCCTATGTTTTCTCCCTCCAGAACCTTCTCTGCCTCCAGAAAAATTTGTCTTCCCGCATCTCCCTGCCCTCCAGAACCTTCTTTGTCTTCCAGAACTTTCTCTGCCCTCCCACACCTTCCTGAACCTTCCTTGCCTCCAGAAGCCCAGCAGGACCTTTCTTGTGCATTCCCAGTGCTTATTCTACAATAACAATTTTAAAGTTAATTTACTTAACTCTAGAGAATATTCAATGCCACATACACTGTTCTTGGGTAACTTTTATCTGTGTGAGAACATTTTGGTGAGTAAATACTGTATTTTTTATTCCATGTACGTTTATTTTGTTGTGTTTTCTAATTCTTGCCAGGAAATGGAAGCTGCACCTAAGAAGTTGGCTTTTACTTTTTGGGACCCTTAAGAAATAGATGCTTTCCATTAGATGTGCTGACAGATATGGACCTTATTACAGAATAACAACATGTAAAAATAAAACAGTCACAAACAGAATAAGATGAAATGAAATAGGGAACTGATTAAAAATTGAAGACTCAGTGCGTGGAGTGTCAGGTCCAGCTTGAAAGCGCAGCACACGAGATGCTTGGGAATGTGTTGGCTCCGGGGCAGTAGGCATCTCGGGGGGGTCCTGTGTCCTGGCCTTCCTCCCCTCCCCTCCTTCTTCTTTATAGTGCTTGTGACTTTGCTGTCCGGGTTCCGTGGGGGCTTTGCATGGGGTGGCTGCCATCCTAAAAAGATACAAAAACATCTTAGGTTCAGTGCTAGGAATTGTTTCCTCAGCCACAAACTACAGTTGACTTCAGTCTTCCAGTTTATAGAGTGTTTCATAGATCAGCATTGAAGGGCTAAAAGTACCTATCATCTTTAGGTACTTTGCCAGTTGGGGATGAGTTCAAGGGCCTGTGGGGTTATTATCCTTCTCTGCTCTGCATGGCTTGGTTTTGGAATTGATGACCTTCGGCTTCTTCTCTGGGCTATGTCCTGAATTAACAGCTAGGAAAAGCAGAAGGTGAAGTGTTCATGGAACAAAAATGAGAGTGAGGAGGAAGTGCTCTTGTCTAGGTTTGGCAAGCTTGGCTATGGCAGGGGTGTGAGGGCTCGGCTGTTGTCCTGACTGCACGGAGCAGCTTGAGATGCTGGCTGAGTCGTGACCTCTGGGCCCAGGGTCCAGGCTGTGAGTGAGTGAGGGCAACACCTGAATCTGGGCTAGATTCGGGGCCTGGAGTCATGAGTTTCCTCCTTGGGGACTTCAGTTTGACTCAGAGACCCAGTGCTTGTTGCTCCAGAGGTTCCCCGTGTTTCTGATATGTGGGTCCCAGTCTGGGGGCAGCACCCCTTCCGTAAGACCTGGTGGAGGGGCCTGAGTGCTGGGACCTGAAGTGGGTGAAGCCACAGGGTGAAGTGGGGGGGGAGGAGGGAAGAACAGGGACACCTGCCTTTTTTTTTTTTAATATTTTATTTATTTGAGAGCGAGCACACGCGCATGAGTGGGGGTGGGCGGCAGAGGGAGAAAGAGAAGCAGGCCGATGAGCAGAGAACCCAATGTGGGGCTCTGTTCCAGGACGCTGGGATCATGACCTGAGCCAAAGGCAGACGCTTAACTGACTGAGCCACCCAGGCGCCCCCAGGGCCTCCCCGATGAGCAGAGAA
>NC_058414.1:105238669-105322016 GCF_002201575.2 Neomonachus schauinslandi | reverse complement strand
CCCAATGTGGGGCTCTATTCCAGGACTCCAGGATCATGACCTGAGCCGAAGGCAGACGCTTAACCGACTGAGCCACCCAGGTGCCCCCAGGGCCTCCTGCTTTATGATGAGTGAAGGCCCTGGAAATTGGGCTCATCATGCACTCTTTCGAACCCAGGACAGGAGGGAAACATCACTCTGAGTCAGATCCTTCTCCATCTTTTGAAGCAGGGCTTTTCCCCACCGGTTTTGTCCCAGCCTTCCCTGTGTGCGGGCCTGGTGTTCAGCATTTTGTGACGGGGCGGAGGCATGAGGTGGCAGTAGAGGGGTGAGGAGTTAGACTGACAGTGTGTTCTCGTCGCTGGTACTTAGATGCTCAGGAAAAGGAGGAAGGAGCGTAGGGGGCAGTGGTGGTGGTTCTGGTGGCATAGGGTAGCTCTGCTCTTGGCGGGTGAGAAGCACAGCCCGTGCCCGGAGAGGTTTTGGGAAAGAGGAGGCACCCTGTCCTCTTGACTGCCTGTGGTGAGACCCTGGCTCTTCTAGCAGGGAGGATGCCAGATGGGCTTGCATGAGCCTTTACTGTTCCTCCATCTCCTGGAAATTGATTGTACTTCTCCTTTTTATGGTGAACAGCCAGGCACCTTCTTTGTGGGAAGCGAGGTTGGATGGGTATGCACACAATTCTGTACCCCAGGCTTACCCAACTGCTCTGTGTCTGGCTCTCTGCCCCAGCTTGCAGTGATGAACATTGCATTAGGTCGTCGAGCAACAGGGAAGTGGAGCATAGTGTGTCTGGAGTTGCGCTGGGTTTTGTGGAGGCCCAAACTTGATTTCTTTCTAGGTTACTCAGCAATGATCTGGTTCTGGGTATTCAGTGCATACTCCCTTAGAAAGGCAGATTTGTAACCTGAAGGTCAGTGTAGTATCTTTGGGGTGTGCGTCCGTTGGATTATTTGCACTGCGCTGCCTGGAGGACCAAGCCTGGTCACCTGGTGAGGCTGGAGCAGACGTGGGGGCCCTGAAGCTGCACGATGGTGAGTGGCTCCTTCCCATCAGTTCAGATTTACTCACTTTTAGAGACTTTTTAAAATTCCGAGATTTTATTTATTTGTTAGTGATTGTTTTGTTTTTCTTTTTTAAAGACTTTATTTTTAAGTGGTCTCTACACCCAGTGTGGGGCTTGAACACAACTCCAAGGTCAGGAGTCGCACGCTCTACCGACTGGACTGGCCAGGTGGTAGGTGTGTGTTTTTAAGCATTTTAAATTGGAAACCTAAAGATTTGGCAACTTTCTAGAGGTTCCCTTAAGATTAAAAACAACCAAACAAATATGATTACTCGTCTATGAAATAAAAAAAATAGAAACCACTATTTTATGGAATATTTCTTTTTTTCTTTCAGTTTTATTGAGATGCAGTTAACATACGGTATTGTGTAAGTCTAAGGTATTGTACAGCATAATGACTTAGCATACATTGTGAAATGGTGATCATGTTAACATCCATAATCTCATCAGATACAAAAAAAAAAAGGAAAAAGAAAAAAATGTTTTTTTTCCTTGTGTTGAGAACTTTTAGGATTTACTGTCTTAGCAACTTTTAAATATACCATGCAGCACGCCTGGGTGGCTCAGTCACTTAAGCAACTTCGTTTGGCTCAGGTCATGATCCCAGGGTCCTGGGATGGAGTCCTATGGCCAGCTCCCTGCTCAGCGGGAAGTCTGCTTCTCCCTCTGCCCCTCCCCTGGTTCATTCTCTCTCTTTCTCTCTCTCATAAATAAATAAAATCTTAAAAAAAAAAAAAGATCTCCCTCTCCCTCTCTGCCACCCCCCCGCCCTGTGCACACGCTCCCTCTCAAAAAAAAAAAAATATATATATATACACACACACACACACACTACACAGCAATGTTAACTGTAGACATCATGTTGAAGGACTATTTGTATGAAGTGTGATAGGTGAGTGGTATCTGCTCTAGGAACGTGTTTAGAGTATTTGTGGTAAATATCACAATTTTGTGCAATATAAACCAGGTGTATGACTGACACCAGAATTTGAAGACCTCGTTTCCCTGCACATTTCCTTGGTGTGTTGGAAAAAGGAAACGCAGTCTAAAAGTTGTTGGTTTTTCTCCCAAACCAACACCCCAGAAGGAATCATTTAATGTTCCTACCTTTTCTGGGAGTAACAAAAAAAAGTAAGGGAGTTCCTTATATTATGAATGACCAAATTATCTACTTTCTCTGGACCTCATTTCCCCCATCTATAAAAGAAGGAGGCTGAACTAAATATGTTAATAGGTATACAGTTTATAAACACAAGTTTTTAATGAATGAGAGTCACCTTTTTTAAGGCTTGCCTTAGTAGCAATAATGGACATAGCTAGCAGCATGCTGGTCATTTCTTCCTCCAGGATGACCAGCACCTCTGTCCTGCACGTCTGGGCTAGGGTGTGGTGCCTGTGTCCTGGGCCAGGACCCTTTCCAGAGTCTTTCTCTCCCCCAAGAGCACCCTGACATTTCCCTGCCCCTCACTGTTCGGCTGCTCTCAGCATGATGCCCTGCCTCTTGGCTCTGTCCTGGATGCAGCACTCCATCGCGTGCCTCTGTCCTGGAGGGCTGTGTCCCTGTCAGCTTCCAGCATCTCCCATTGGTTGATTAACTTAGAGGTTGGGTTGCCTGCTTTGAGGGGTGGGCCAGCTCACTCAGCACATGGCAGGAACTTGCGCACTTGTCAGATAATAAGGGAGCCTGCAGGTCTGGAAGGAGCCCGCTGAGTCTCAGCCTTGACATTTTACATCGCCATAATGAAAAGCCTTCCTAAAATAAATGCTGCCTCTGTAATGTCTAATATATTCTGTTTGGAGGGTGGGAAATGCAATCACAGGCACAGCCCGGTCGCAGCCAGCCTGTTTGTCATGGTGACAGGACGGCCTGTCGTGAGCTCAGGAATTTTCTGGCCTAGAAAAGATTGGAATAAACACCATAAATATCCAGGGAAGCGCAGTGCAAGATGCATTTCCTTCATTCGGTTGGATGAAAGCCATTTAGCTTCCTTTAATTTTTTATCATTTCTGTGGTTTTAGTGTTTGCCATTGGACCTGCCGTGGTGACAGGACTGTAAGGTAACATGTGAAAACCAGGACAGCTCAATTGAGGAGGACAGGTGTGACACCTCCTGTGGGGGCTGTTCCCACCCTCCTCCCCCCAGATGAGATGATGAAGAAGATGAAAATCCTCTTTTTTGGAGATGCTTAAAGGAAGGAAACCTAGAAGCTCAGAAAGGACCCTAGTTTCAGCCATCCAGGGCCCCCTCGCTTTTAAAGTTCGCACGCAGGGACGTCAGGTAGCTTGGAGTTACCTGTCTGTGCTGGCCAGAGTGCAGGGAAGGTGGGTGGTGGGGGTCGCGCCGCTGGCCTAGAGAGGGGGCTGCAGTGACCCTCCGGCTGCTGTCTTCGAAGTGCTCAGGAGCTAAAAGGACCTTCTGATGTCTGTGGACAAAGCAAGTAATTGCTCTCCAGTGCCATCAAAACCATTCATAGTCTCAGGGAGAGATTTTATAAGGGGTAGAGGGGGGAAATGGCTAAGACAAAGGAAATGACTTAGGACAGAACTGTGGTCAGTGAGTGGGTCCAGAGTCTGGTGACATGGGAAGTCCCTTAGCACCTCCATCCCTGCCGCGACCTCATGTGTGAGGGGGACAGTTGTCAGAGTGTTTTGGTTCATTTTGTGAAGAGCGACATGACAGAGGGGCCTCCTGGCCCTCCAGTACCCATGTGTCTGCCCCCAGTGGGTTCTACTTTGACCGTCGGCTGAGGCCGCATTCCTCACGGGAAGTTTGAGGTCACTTGGGGTCCTCACACACTGACATTCCAAGGCAAGCTGCACTTAGGTGATCATAGCCGCTTAGTGCTGGACCAGGTGGAGCCCGATGGCCTGTGGGTTGGGGCAGGGGCGGCTCTGTGTCCCCCTCAGGATGGGTCTTGGCCATCTACAACACTCCCCTTACATACGGCTTATTTGGAAGTTGCTTACTTGGCCCCGTTCTGACAGGCGGTGGCAGGTCACCACAAATATGCTCTATGAACGGCAGCTCAGCTGCAGGTAAGTTGGATCTGGATACTCAGACCCAAATGCAGCTGGGCTATCTTTTGTCCCGGTGATCTCATGGCTTTATAAGGAGAGATCTCAGGCTTGTTTATCCTGTCCTTGCCCCTCTCCCCACAGTATGGTTTTCCAAGCCACCTCAGCATTTCTGGAGCTCTGTGTGACTTGTGTAAAGGCAGCTTAGAGGGCAGGGCCTGCACCAAGGGTCTGCCTACAGCTTCTCATGAATGCACATCCCATTAAGGAGCAAGCACGCACGTGAAGGGCTGCCTTGGGTCCCTGCATGTCCCATGGCCTTGTTCTTAAATTTGCACATACTTGTCTTTGCTCTAGCAAAGCCTTCATCCTCCTTTGTGTTCCTGACTGATTTATGCCAGGGAGCCTTTCCTGGGCCTAAAAGACCCCTTCCTTGCTGGTTGAGCCAGGCACTCTTCTAAGACTTACCTGTCAGGCTCTTACCTGTGCTATAAACGAATGTGTGCCAGGTAAAGCCACAGCAAAATGGGTCTAAAGAGAGATGGGGACTCAGTGGGAGATGAGGGGATTGAGGCAGGTGCTCCCAGGGGTATTTGGGGACAGCTGGGATCAGGGCTGGCGGTAGGAGACTGGCAGGCACCCACCGCCTCCCTGCTGATGGGCCACCCTGGGGCTGAAGGCCGTTTGTGTTCATGTGTGGTCTCCAGGCCTCGTGGAGCCCTGGGGGGAGTGGCAAGGACGTGGGGTGGCCCCACTCTCATGCCCTCTTGGTGGGAATGGAGTCACTTCAACCTCTTACAGGGTGATTGGTCATATTCATCACAAAATACACTATACAAATACAAAATACTGTATGACCGGAAATTCCACTTCTAGGAATTTGCCCTACAACTTACTTACACACATGTGAAAATCCTTTTCACATGTGTTTGTGCCAGGATCTTCATTCTGCATTTTTTGTTGTTGTTGTTATAATACTAGGAACAATTTAATGTTTTGTAACAAGAGACTGGTTAAGTGTAGTGTTCATACCGTAGAATGTTGCAGTTGTTAAAAAGAATGAGATGGAACAATCTCCAGAGATTTGGTTAATAATACTCACAGTGACAATTAACTCCCATCAGTAGCTTGCTCTGTGCCTGGCACTTCTCTGTGCCCTTTGTTCACTTTGTCTCATTTAACCCTCACAGTGCCCTCTGATGTAGGAACTACTATGGTGTGTGTTTCAGACACAGTCTGAACCTGAGCTCTTAAGCACCGTAATAAATATGCAGGTATAAACTTGGCAGGTTTTAAAAATATATACTGGATCCTGTAAATAAGAAAGGCCATTTATTTAAAAACAGGAATCTTACAAAGACCCCACCATCATTTCAATTAGGGGATAAGACGAAGGTGGGTGAGATTGGGCCTACAGAGTCCCCCGTGGGGCTTTGGGACCCCCTCGTCTCCTGAAGCCACGCCGCTCACCTGTCTCAGACCCTGGGGCTTGCAGAAGGGGTGTGGCCTGAGCCTACAAGGATGCCCGGATGTTGGAATCAGGAATGCACGTCCAGCGTTCCTACTCGAGCTGCCAGGAGCAGGTGGATACTGTGTAATTAGCTCTGTTTGGGAGAAATATTTGTTGTAATCCAGTCGTATTTCCAGGGTTTTACAGCCCAGTTGTTCTCTCAGCTTGTTCCAGCTGGGTGTTGGCACTGCCTCCCCCAAACTTCAGATTATGAAACATCACGGTCAGTTTGCAAAATGCTGTATGAACAGACTTGTATTTTGTTGTGCTTTTGGTTCTTCTGATCCACCTTGTTTCCATCCCATTTTGGTCTTTCCTCTATCAAACGTCAAGAAAAGGCCATTGGTGAATAGTTAATGCTGGATGATCAGTCGTAGAGATTCTGCTTTGTCCAAGAAGCCTTTTCCACCTCAGGGTCCTCCTCTCCCACCCCCAGGTCTTTAGCTGCGAGTTGCAGTCCTGCTTTGGTGGCAAGGACTTCACCTGTCAGGTCCCTCCGTGCCCGTGGGTGCCTTCTTTGTCTGCACAAATGCTCTCTGTGCCTGAGGGTTTGGCCATGGGGGACAGCTCCTCTGCAGCCAGGAAGACCACTCTTTTCCCTGGGAGCATTTGATGTGGAAAAGCCTGAGCTCCCAGCCTCTGCTGTCCACTGATGCTGGGAAGGATCAGGGAAACACTCGTTTTTGAAGGACCTGTACTCAGTATGAAGAAGGCTTTTTTATGTCTTTGGCTTGGTATTTAGTTAATCCACTTCCGTCCGCATATGGGATTTTGAGCCTGGTTCCATTATGTTTTGGCATGGGCTCCCGGCAGTGTTTATCACATCATCGATCCTGAATTGCCTGCTGCGAGCCTTCCAGCTCCATGTAACCCGTGGGGTCGGGGGTACAACGGAAGATGCACTTCATGAATTATTAAGGCCAGTGGTAATTGAAGAGCTTCACTCTCATGGTATATTACTCAACACATTCTTCCTCGGGCCTCCAGAGCAAGTGTATAGGGTGTCTGTTTGAGGATCAGCGGTGCTGCTTTTAAGTGCTAAATGGACTATTAATAATCAGGAGCTTTAACGTATTGCTGATTTTATTTGTGGGAGACGGAGGGGGTGTCGTAATGCAGACAGGCCCTGGGTGTTGCTGCACCCACTTGGATTTTGTTTGCCGCTGTCCTCGCTGTTGATTTCACGGTCCCTTCTCAAGCAAAGGGAAGGTGGATGTAGGGCTATATGCCCGTCTCCCCAACTTGGAAGACTTGTACCGGGGGTCATGAAATCTCCGAAGACACGTGTCCGTTGGCCTGTTTGCTTATCCACTTGGCACCAGGGTGCAGGAGATCTGAGGTCGAGGGTCTTGCCCCTGTTGAAACGTATCCAAACAGTTTTTGGTCTGTGAGCTTCCTTCAGGCTCCTTTCTCGTGACCATGCTCCCCCACATGGTGGAGTTTCAGCCGGGCAGTGGCAGCAGGGACGCCGATGATTTCAGAAGGGTCTGTCTGCGCCTTGAGAGTGTCTTGTCTTGCATGGGGATTCTCCAACTGAGATGTGATTGAGTTGGAGGGCAAACATGTGAAAAAGCAGTTTCTGATTGAAGTTTGGACCTTCAAGTCTGCATTTCTGGGGACACACTTAGAAAGAGAGGTCCGAATCAATGTTAGAATCAATAAACTAAGCAATAAAACCTTTGTTACTTGGGGATCAGGAAAAAGTTTTGACTTGCTTTAAAAGATTTAGGAGGTTGCCCATAGTCCACAGAAACATACATTTCCCATGTTACAAAAGAAGGCTGTGTGGAGAATCTCCTCCCCAAATAGCTGCCAGGGACCAGTTTTCCAGGCAGGTCTTTTCTCTCTTAGGCCTGAGGCATTTGCTTTTCTATAGCAATAGGTGTTGCTGATTTATAATTTGGAAGATATTCTGAAATGTTAATCAGAATTGTTTAGGTTGTTACTTCTAGAACCATTCGAATATTCTGACTTCAAGGAACCACAGGAATAATTATGTATGCCCTGATCCCCTTAATCTTTCTGTATTTTTGAGATTTATTGACCTAGTCAAGTTTGTAAGGGTGGGGGAACTTAAAATTAGAACCTAGGGCTCCTGACTCCCAGGCCCAGCCATAAACAGAGCTTCTATTTATGGAATGCCTACTGTGTGCCAGGATCAGTGAGCCTTCTTGACATGGATGAACCAAACATCGAGTTAACTGATCAATACCCACTCACACCTGAAGGAACACAATGTGGGCAAGATTTCTCTTGTAATGCAAATTGAGTGACTGTGGTGATTGTCTGCCCCTTGGAAGGGTGCAAGAATTAGGACAGCTGACTTCTCTTAAGGACATTTGGTGCAGCTTTCCATTCATTTTTGGGCAAGCCGGATATTTTCAGCTCTGCCTTCAGGGATGATGCAGTTTGGGCCTGTCGATTTCTGTTCTCAAAGGATGATTGATGAATTCATGTAAAGAGCTCTGTTCTCTCTGCTGCTGCATATGGTAGGTTTCCTCATATGAAAGCGAGGCAAGTGGGTGGTCATACCTGCATCAAAGGGTCTCTCTGAGGATTGGATGAAACGCCCCCTCCCAAGCATGCTGTGAACAAGGTCCGCCATTCTCATTTGTTAAGCTGAAGTTCTGCTCTTAGTTGGTTCACAATAAATACCAGTTCACTTTCATCTAACAATTAGAGAAAAAAAAACACCTTTATTTTGTCCCCTGGCTAGGTCAAAACATTTACTTGTTACTCTGAGTGTTTCACACATCACCAGAACCACACAGTGTAAAACTCAACTTATACCCACTTCTGGGTATATGCCCTGAGAACTGAAAGCAGGATATTATACACCCATACCCACAACAGCATTATCCACAATATCTAAAGAGTGGATGCAACCCAAGTGTCCATTGATGGATGAATTGATAATTCTCTGCAAACAATGTGGTCAGTACAAACAATGAAATATCACTCAGCCTTACAGAGGAAGGAGATTCTCACACCTGCTACAACACAGATGAACCTTGAGGACATTATACTAAGTGAGATAAGCCAGCTCCAAAAGGACAAATATTATATGATTCCACTTATTATGAGGTCGCTGGGGTCGTCATATTCATAGAGACAGAAAGTAGAGGGTGGGCACTGGGGGCTAAGGGAGGGGGTTGGGGAGTTAGTGTTTAATGGGGACAGAGTTTCATGTTTGCAAGATGAAAAAGTTCTGGAGATCTGTTATACAACAATGTGCGTATAGTTAACACTGCTGAACTAACTGTATACTTAAAAATGTTAAATTTTTATGTAAATGTTATGTTTTTTGCTCTTTAACACATTAACAAATTAAAATATGTAAGTGGAAAGAAAGCAGCAAGGAGAGTTTAGTTTTATAACGTATCCTCACTGCTTAGATGTCCTTGTAGAGTCCATCTTTACTTCCAGCCCTTGTGGAGTTCTGGGGATCTAGGATCATAGCAGGTTAGTTGGCCCATATTCATTCTCTGTTGATGTTCCTGAAGTGGGAGGAGAACATGGGGATGTGGGGTGATTGGAATCTGGTGTGGGTCACAAGGGAGGTCTTGGTGGTGAGGGTCTGACAGAGCATGTCATGGAGGGCCAGGCATTCCCCCATGCTGGGCCACATTCCTAAAATGATTTCTAGTTAGGTGCTAGGTCAACAAGACTTTTCTCCTTTCTGTACAATGTATTGTGCAGTTGTTTGGTTTCCTTCATATGATAGAATAGTCATTATTTTCACTGGAAATGAATGTTCAATAAGAGAGAATTGGGTAAATAAATGGATATACCTACATAATGGAGTCGTCTTTGGCCATTTATTGGCCTAAATGGTGGGATTATGTAATTCTGAAGAGGGAAAAAACCAGGTCTCAAAAAAATACATCTGACCCAATTCTGGGCTAAAAAAATTATATACATTCATGGTGTTTTATATATCTGTATATGAGCAGGACTTGGGGGTGCATTTTGTTTTTTCTTTTTACTTCTCCTTATTTTAGTTATTTATTTATTAAAATTCTTTATTTATTTTAAGTAAACTCTACCCTCAACGTGGGGTTTGAACTCACGACCCTGAAATTAAGAGCTGCAATGTTCTACCAACTCAGCCAGCCAGGCGCCCCTGCTTCTTTATTTTAAGAAAACACTGTGTAATGAGAACAATAAAAATTAGTTTTTTTTTAAAATATTTATTTGAGAGAGAGACACAGCGAGAGAGGAAACATAAGCAGGGGGAGTGGGAGAGGGAGAAGCAGGCTTCCCGCTGAGCAGGAAGCCAGCCTCAGGACTCAAACCCAGGACCTTGGGATCATGACCTGAGCCTAAGGCACACACTTAACTGACTGTGCCACCCAGGCACCCCTAAAAATTAGTTTTTAATGTAGAATGTATAACTTTTCTTTTTAAATGGGTTAATGAAGAACAAAGAAACTGTGAGAGAAAAATCTTCTCTCAGAACTAGACCTACTCTCATGGGTGGTTCTGGGGGAGCCAGCCCCTCAACCCTCAGTGACCTCTGCCCTGCTGGACCTGAGGGTGGCATCAGGAGTCTGGGTTTGAGCTAACCTGGCCTTGGGACCCAGGCTGCTCTGATCTATTGACTGATCTCAGCATGAGGTTCCTCATGTGAATACAGAGTAAAGACAGTAAGGAAATCCTTATTTGTCATGAAGATTAATGAGCGATGCAGGAGAAGGTGTCCTCTTCCTCCTCCTGGGCCTGGTGTCTTTGATTATGCTCTGGTTGCTTCCTGCCCCTTGTCTGGGAGCCTTCTGCCTATGGAAGTTGAGACCCCTTCATAGGATTCCAGAATTGCCTTTTTCTTGTCTTGTACTGATGTGTTGAGAGGGTGGAGAACCCGCTCTAGACTGGCCTGAGGGAGGGGAAGGACCTGTTTCTCTCTGTGCAGGATTGTGGACAGGGCTCCTCCCCTTGCCTTCAGGGCCTTTTTCGGCAGCTGTGCTTTAACAGGCTCCCTTGGTTCAGACCCACCTACTTGTTTTTGGTGCCTGTAAACATCCGTGGAGATGGCCCTCTGGGCGCCCATGCTGAACCTTGTCTCTGGAACCCATTGGATGGCACTTTGCTGCTCAGACACTCTCCAGGGCAGCACACTAAAGATAAAGGCTAAGGCTGGAAGGCTGTGTCCTTGGGCCTCAGCATCTACAGATGAGGGACCAGGCTGAATAGGGTACCTTGGTTAAAGGTGATCAAACATACCAGCTTTAAGTCCAAGAATGCAGCGTTAGCGGGGGACTGAAGGTGACCGTCCTGTAGGAGTTATTTCAGAGAGGGTTGGCCAGGTGGACCGTCGTGAGGCCGGGGTGCTGGTGGGGTGGGCAATTGGTGCCTCACCAAGAGAACACACTGATGAGGTTTTCATCCATAGAAAATGCGGGAAAAGCAACTCAGCCCTGTTAGCTTCTTTTACGTGATTGGCCTGATGCTGAGGCTTGCTCAGGTCTTGGAATGCTAACACTGGTTCTGTAGGGGTGGATGGTCCAAAGTGCTCACTGATCAAGTAGCTTCCCACAGAGCCAGAACAGAGCATGTGGATGGAGAAGCAGGGCCAAGGATTCTGCTTTCCAGGGAAGGACCACAGTTTCATCCCATCATACGTTCTTTGGAAGAGAATAAAAACAAGGAAAAGAAAACTGGAATTATCTTTGAAACACCCATGTGAACTGCATTCTGGGCTCGGCTGGGCATTTGGACACCAAAGGCAGCAGATGTAGTCCCTACCCTCAAGAAGCCTGGTTTCCCTGACCTCGCTGGATTTTATTGTTCTGCATCTTGTCTGTCCTAAATTCACCCCTGCCAAATTCAGGGGTAACCTCTGTTCACCAGGCTTTCCTGTTATCTCCTGAGCGGACGCAGGACTCCATGGAGTCCTCCTGAAACCCTGGTTTCAGTTGCTCTGGAATGAAGAGCTATTATATTGATTGATATCCACCCCCCCATAGCTCTTTTTGTTCTACTCAACTTTTTTTTTTTTTATAAATTTTTTTTTTAAGATTTTATTTATTTGAGAGAGAGAAAGCGAGAGAGCACGAGAGGGGGTAGGATCAGAGGGAGAAGCAGACTCCCTGCTGAGCAGAGAGCCCGATGTGGGACTCGCTCCTGGGACTCCGGGATCATGACCTGAGCCGAAGGCAGTCGCCCAACCAACTGAGCCACCCAGGTGCCCTGTTCTACTCAACTTTTATTGTTGAGGCAGATTCTGATTTTTGTGTCCTGAGGGCTCAGTGTGGGGGTGGGCAGAGTTCTCTGGCTGAATCTGACTTTTCTTACTCCGCAGCAGGATTGTGAATTATCTGGGATTTTATTTCCTGCTGGGAGAGGAGGTGTTTGTTAAACTGAGGGACGGACGGGCTTCATTTCAGGCTCAGAAAGAGCCCATATTAAGAGATGCTGTGTCAGGTTTTCATCAACAGTTCCCCAACAAGAACTGCATTCACTTGGAGTATTTGGTACAGTGGGGTCTGGCTGCAACACCGAAGGCCTTGGGGACATGGAGAGTTCCAGAGGAGGAAGACCTGTGAGTGGAAGGTGATCCTAGATCACCTGGTTCTCAGCCCTCTCAGTGGAGCTGGCGTGTTGGAGCTCCTGGATTAAGGGCAGGCAGTGGAGGGAAATCCCAACCTTCAGCCTTTGTTCAAGGCTCACATCCCCTCTGGACCAGAGATGGAAGCACTTCAGAGATTTAGGCTTTCAGTTTTGGCTTGAATCAGCCCCCCATGCCATCAGGCTAGAATTAAGAGAAAGGATTAAATCTCTCTCTTTTTAAAAGATTTAGTTATTTGAGAGAGAGAGAGAGAGAGAGAGAGAGAGTGTGTGTGTGTGCGCGCGTGCATGCACATGACTGGGAGGGGCAGAGGAAGAGAGAATCTGAGGCAGACCCCATGCTGAGCGGACGCAGGACTCCATCTCATGAGCCTGAGATCGCTGGGACCTGAGTCCAAACCAAGTGTTGGGTGCTGAAACCGACTGTACCATCCAGGTGTCCCGAAAGGATTAAATCTCTTAAAACAAGCACAGAGTCAAACCAACCCAGCTACTTAGTTAAGGGTAAGTTGTAGAAATACACTTTAAAATCCACGCAATAATAGTAACTAATGTTTATAGCAATCTTAAAAACTATGGACATTTTCTTTTTTTATTTTCACAATAAATTAATTTGTACAGATGAGGAAACACAGCAGCAGAGTTGGGACCTGATCCGGGTCTGCCCATGGCCAAAGTCTGTGCTTATACTGCTTGCCTACCTCTCCTTGCTGTGTGGGCCTCCTCCCCTCCCCTCCCCTCCCCTCCCCTCCCCTCCCCTCCCCCATCTCCCTCTCCCTTAACCCTCCTCTCTCATTCTCCTTCTCCCCCGACATGTGGGAGAACAGCAGCTTGTCCACGGGGCAGCTTATCCATGAGTGGTGGGTCTGTGTGTAGAGGAGTCCAGACGGAAGGGTCTGTCTGAATCAACCATGAGACTGTGCTTGCTTGGGGCCCACCTGCATTGTCTTCAGGAGATTCCATGGAGGGGTTTGGGATTTCAGAGGCATTTTCCATGGGGAATGCTGACGCCATGCTTGGGACTGGTTTCCTTGGGACTGGCTTCCTCAGGATGGCATTAGAGCCTTAGCTGAGCTGAAGGAGGTGGGGTCTGTGTTACCTGGTGCCAGGGGGGCCTCTCTGGGGGGTCTGTGGGGAGCAGAGGGGCAGGAGCAGGGAGGGTCCCGAATCGAAGGTGTGATGAGGTCCACCTCCTGGAGCTGAGGAACCATGAGCAGGTACTTTATTTGTTTATTATTATTTTTTTAAATTTATTTGAGAGCGAGAGAGGGAGAGAGCAGGTGCACATGCACAAGCAGGAAGGGCAGAGGGAGAGAGAATCTCCAGCAGACTCTGCTGAGCACGGGACCTGACATGGGGCTTGATCTCACAACCCTGAGATCAGGGCCTTGAGATCACAACCTGAGCCAAAACCAAGAGTCAGATGTTCAACTGATTGTCCACCCAGGTGTCCCCATCTTGTTCATTTTTAATTGCAACCTTATGCCCGTGGTCTCATCAGAATCCTTTGATAGCCTATGAGCTCCATGTCAGTTTGGATGAGCAGCAGCGGACCTCCTGGCTGCACAGCCAGTGTCCTGGGTCAGGGGCTTGACTGTGGGGACCAGGCCAGGAAGTGGCTACCTGGCCCTGGCTGGTCTTAGATTTGGTTCAGTGCTGTCACTGTAACTGACACCAGGCCCATATTTTGTGTGCTCTGGGTTTCCTTCCCTTGGAGTCTTACAGATCTGTTGGTCTTCTGTGAATCCACTGTCCTTGCATTATTTACAGAGGAATTGGATCCACACAGAGAAATCTCCTGGAGGAGGAGGAACAAGTGTTCTGTTTTGTGTTTCTGCCTTCCGAGTGTACACATGACTTAAAAATAAGTTATTTTTAAGGTTTTATTTATTTGACAGAGAGGGAGAGAAAGAGAGCACAAGCAGGGGGAGCGGCAGGCAGAGGGAGAGGGAGCAGCAGGCTCCCCGCTGAGCCAGGAGCCCGATGCGGGACTCGATCCCAGGACCCCAGGATCATGACCTGAGCCGAAGGCAGACGCTTAACCAACTGAGCCACCCAGGTACCCCTTAAAAATAGGTTTTTATGCAGGGACAAGAACACCCACTCCACAGGCTCTTCAACAGGGGAGAGGCCTGGTCAGGGATGTCCAGGACTGGTGTTAGCTGCTCTCGCCTGGATGCTGCTGGGACACAGGTCTGACTGAAGCAGCCGCATGTTGGCATGGCACTCTCCTTCGCTCCATCGCAGCTGGGCGCTGGATCTGGCTGACCTCTTGGGTTGCATGGGACAGGGCTTCAGTTGATGTCAGGGAGTTCACTTGCTGCCAAACTGTGGGAGAAATCACCCCCCTTTGACTCACCGTGGGAGGTTCATGTCAGCTTCAGTTCTAAAAATAAGATTCTGTCTTTCATTAAAAAGAAGCCTGAATCATTCATGCAAACATTATTTACCCAGTATTCCATTCTCTCCTATGGTATCCCAGGTCCTGTTCGTGCATGCTTGTCCTTGTGTTGGACGAAGAGAACTCACAGATCAGCCTTAGACTCTGTCCCCAGGCTCCTCTCCTTTCTGCAGTGCCCCACATCACAGAGTGGCTCTGTGGCAGAGGGCTGGTCCTTCTCTGAGTGAAGGGGGTTTTGCTGCCTTGAGGAGGAGTCGGGGTAGAGGTTCCCACAAGGTCTTTCCTGGAAGATGCTGTTAGTACAGACCTCAGGTTCTGGTGTTTGCTGAGTTTCATTCTTACGATGTACAGTCTCTAAAGCTTCCCTTCCTGGTTCAGCCCATTCACTCCTGCTGCCTCTAGGTGGTGGCCAGGGCAGTGACCACCTCCTCTTGGTCTGGGTGTTAGAGAGGCCCTCAGCCTGGGGGCATCTGGGTTCATGCCACCTCCCTGCTGGGCTTTTCACCTGCTTCTGGGTACCCAGTGCTGTGTGTGGGCAAGGGTATGTCCGGGATGGGTGATGTCATGCCGCGGAGTCTTGGCTTTTCCAGGGCGTTTTGATTAGTCTTGATATATAGTCCTTAAAAATGTCTACAGAATACTGTGGCTGGAGCAGTGCTGCTGGGTAGCTTCAGAAGCCAGATGGGGAATGTTGGCGTACAACCATGAAATCAACTTTCCTAGGAGTCCTCTTCATTAAAGGGTCCTCGTATTTCCAACATGAATCAGCTGTCTGCCTGACCTATTAGAAGATCACAGGAGTGATTCCAAGGGGTGCTGATCTCCAAGAAAAGTAAACAATAATAAATCAAACAATGGAAAGAAAGTTGACTTCCTCTGCACAGAACTAAATGCCATGGGATTGACTCCGCATGCTAGTGTGTGGTGCACAGAAGGAAGAAACTTGTGGGGCAGGGACTGTGGCATCTGCAGATGGGAAAAGCAGGCATGAGGGTGGCACCATGAATTTCTGGGGGCTTCTTAGCTGTGTGCCCTCCCACGCTTGCTCTGGATTCTGTCACCTGTGAGGTGAGGGCATTAGAGACACCTGGTCTACCTTCCTGCCCAGCCAGTAACCATCCTCCCCATTCACACCCACTGCAGACACCACCCTGGGCAGTGATTATGTGATGATGGCGGCCCCAATGTTAGAAGACACATGTGAGCCCCCCTGCCTGCTGGCTGCTGGCTGCTGGCACTGAGGGCAGTTGGGCCTCTGGGTGGGGCCAGTGGATGGGGTTTCTATCCAGGATCATTGTGGTCAGTTGCTTTCCTCTCTAGTTGGCCTTCCAAGTACCTTGGAGATAATGCATTTATTACTACTCAGGGGACAGGAGCTGTGTCTGTCCAGTGATCACTTGCTTGCAGAGAGTGACACATGCAAGGCAGCCAGCTGGACTCACCTGCAAAGGCATTTATGTGTTGCTGGCAACGATTTATTACAAGGCCAGAGTCTGTGCTCAAAGTTCGTGCTGCAGGGACCTCTCATCTCTGGGGCAGGTGGAAATCTCAAAGTGCTAGAAAGTTCTCTGTATGTTGAACTGAAACCAAGTCCTCTATACCTTTCACCCAAGAGGGTGAATTAAATAACCAAGACTCCTTCTTTCTTTCTCCCAGAGGGACACAGCCAGTTTCCAGATCCTTCATGTCTTGTCCATGTTCTCCTTTGCCATCTGAAAGTCCCCGTTAAGTCATGGGGTAGGTTGGGTGGTAGTCTCCAGCCACGTTGCTGTCCACTTGTTGGAGGGACTCTCCCAGGTTGAAGGTGAGAGGCTCTGGGTATAGCACTCTTGAGTTCTACTGGATGTTAGGATAGGACCTGGAATTCCTTCTGGAGTGTGTGGTTGACATGCCCCTTTTAAAGCTACATTTCTGAGTCTCAATTTCCTCAAAAGGAAAATGGGGACTGCAGGGCCTACCCTATAAGGCTGGCGGGAAGAGTAAAGAAAATAATGTAGAGCACCTCGCAGACTGGAACTCCTCAGTGGGCCAAAAGATCGCCGTCAGCAAGCTAGTCATCTGGAGTTTAGTTGCTGGCTGCTCAAGGTTGAACATTCTGGCAAAGGCCTGGAGTGCAGATGTTTCAGTTACAATGGAAATGCTTTCTTAACGGTGGTGACACAGTTGTGTCTTGATGTTAGAGTGAGCTCTGATCTTCCTGGCAGCCAAAGCAAACAAACAAACAAACAAAAAAACCACCTCAACAGATTACGTAGTTTATACGGGCTAATCCAAGGAAGCATTGTGAAGAAACTGGACATGCACTTCTGTTTGGGCAAAGTCCCCACCCCTGGACATGGGAATTACTTTTGAGTTTGTGAGGAAGAATTCACTGAATTGGCCTCAGGTCAGAACTGAGCCCTATATGGGAGAAAAATGTCCAGTTGCACAAAGAAGGACAAATGGTCCCCCACAGTGAGGGTGTGGAGGGCAAGGTCCAACCTCAAATTCCTGCTCCTTAGTCCAGTGGGCCCCTGTTCACCTGGCTCACGTGTCTGTGGGCATCTGCCCGTGTTTGATCTGCAGCCCTTGCAGGAAATTACTGCTAAATTACATCTTGTAAAATTTGAGAGTCTTAAAGGAAAAAGGAACATCATAGGATGCCAGGATCCCAGTGGTTCTGGAGCAGTAGAGAATTTGCTGCTCACTCCTTCATTGTGGGCCTCTTACTTCCCCATTCAAGGGTTTCATGTTGCTGCACCTGTTTGTTCACTGGCACAAAGGGTCAGTAAGCAGTTGCATGGATGATATTTTGAGATGGCCCCACAGATGCCAATCTGGGATGGAAAAATGACCATATCAATTCTGGGAAGGCTGTAGAAAAGAGAAAGAAATGACGCCATGAAGTTTTACTTGAAAGTAGAGTTTTTGTAAGGGATGAGAAGTCTTACTGGGGTTTACATGTATTCTGACAAATTATTTGGGGGGATAGACATGGAATTAGCCAATGGCTGTGCCCCACTCTTTGGACCATCATTGGTTTCAGCTGGGTGTTGACTCAGTGGTGGTGGCATGAGCTTGGGAGAGCTAGTGATGGAACCACATATGCCACCTGCTCTTCATGCCCCTGGAAGGGTCCTCTTGGTGGTGTCCGTGTGACGTGATGGAAGTCAGACAGGACAACAATGGTAGCTCCCCAAAAAGCCAGCTGACAGACTGTTTTTTTACATGTTTTTACTTGTCTAACTGTTCTGTGGTGTCACTCAGCTGGGTAGAGGGTTAAGTGCTAAGATTTGGGGAGTTAAACTATCCCTGTTTAATTATTTATTTTTTAAAATTTTATTTGTTTGACAGAACGAGAGAGAGAGAGCTTGCACACAAGCAGGGGGAGTGGCAGGTAAAGGGAGAGGGAGAAGCACACTCTCTGCTGAGCAGGGAGCCTGATGCGGGGTTGATCCCGGACCCTGGGATCATGACCTGAGCTGCAGGCAGATGCTTAACGACTGAGCCACCCAGGCGCCCCCTGTTTAATTCTTTAAAAGGATAAATTTAAAAAAATTAAGTAAAATCTTGAAGAGGGGACCCATCACATTCCCAAACAAAGCTGAGTAGATAATGAGAAAGCTCCTGGCTCCAGTGGTGATGGATAATGGCCAAGTGTTTGGGGGAGATGGGCTTTCTGACCAATGGCAAACCAGGCCTCACGGGACATGTGGGAGGGCTCTGCACGTTTTGAATGGACAGCTGAGGCAGCATGGTGTCTCCTCATCTGGGGTTACTATTCTGGGCAGGTTTGTGGGGGAGTGGGGAGCTCCGGGGTGAAATCTGCACAGCTCACTCTTTAAATGCCAGGTTCATAGCAAACCCCCCATCTACCCCTTGCCTTTATTCCTACCTGAAGAAGACAGTGCACCTTAGCCCCAGACACTTCTCTGAGGTCTTGGGACTTGGAGTGCCTTCTGGGGAAGGTGTGCACTGAGTTTGGTGATCATGGGTTCTGGTGTTTAGTGATGAGCACTGTGTGTGGGTGGAGGGCTGTGCTCCTCTCTTAGGGACATTCAGAGGCTATTGAGAAGGGGTCCAGGTAAGTCAGCCCTGCCTGGGACAGTCTGCACACTTGATTGTGCTTTTGGCAAAGGATGGGTAAGCAAGTAGATAAGAAGTAAAATTGGCTCGAGTTAAGGATTGGGTAAAGACTTACTCTGGGGGGTATCCCAATGCTTTCCTCTGATGAACTCTCTGAGGTAACTTAACAGATTCAACACATGAAGGGTTTGTCCCCTCCCTCTAATGCATGCTGGGCACCCTGAATGGGGCTTGGTGTGGCCTATGAGCAGGGCTCTGAGTTTTACATTAAATATTTCCTGGCATTCACTGCATTTGCTGTTAGGCCTCATACACAAATGTGGTTTTGGATAATGCAGCACTTGATGCAGACCAATGTTTATATCTGCATGTCCCAAAGCGCCAATATGATAATTTAAAATTTTCTGCCATCTTGGATGCAGATGATGCAGTTACCCTTAATCCTGTTTTTTTCATTACATATCAGGGTGTTTTCAGTTACTATAAAAAGGGAAATAAAAAATAAAAAAATTGCACCATGTGTCACATGCAGACCTTTTCTAGGGTTTTATGAAATCAAACCAGTGACGAGAGAGGTACATTTGAGTGGTGGGTGCATGGGCCAGTGAGCTGAGGACTGCCTTCCCCTCGTTCTGTCCATTTCTTCACCCACTTTCCCAAGTGGCTTTCGTGGATGTGATGGTGGTGGAGGGCTGTGCCTGGTGAGCATGGCCAGTGTGAAGCTTTGGTCAGGGACCTCAGCTACACCCTCATCCCTCTGGGTCTCAGCTTTTCTTATTTGAAAAGTGAATGGATTGAACAGACCACTTTTTAAAAAAATTTAAATTCAGTTAATTAACATATAATGTGTTATTGGTTTCAGAGGTAGAGGTCAGTGATTCATCAGTCTTATAGAATACCCAGTGCTCATTACATCACATGCCCTCCTTAATGTCCATCACCCTGTCCTCCCCCGCCCCCCCCACAGCAACCCTCGGTTTGTTTCGTGTGATTAAGAATCTCTTATGGTTTGTCTCCCTCTCTGATTTCATCTTGTTTTATTTTTCCTTCCCTTCCCCTGTGATCCTTTGTTTTGTTCCTTAAATTCCACATAAAGCAGAAGAACTTTTTCCTCCTTCAAATGAGCAGTTTGAAAATGTGGTTATATAGTGTTTCCTCATACCTTTCCTCCAGTCCCCAGAGCTCATTGTCTGTGGGGGGTGGTCATGTGGGGGTGTAGAGGGGGGCACACCCCTTATCCACTGTGGGTTTTTTCCTGGGCAGTGCCCTTCAGACCTCAGGGATCGATAAGTTTTGATTTTCAACAGTGGTCTGGCTGTTCTGTTTCATAGAGACTTCTGAAATTCCACAGCAAAACCTTGATAAATGGAAAAGGAGCCCTCCTTCATGAACAGAATCTAAAGGCACAGATTTGCTATCAACATGTATTAGTATTGTATAAAACATAATTTTGAAGTTTTGCATCATTAACATTTGACAAACTGAGAAAAAAATTAATATTAGAAGAAGAAAAATAAGGTATGCAGGATTTCCAACAGTCTGAGATTGTTGGGTTGAGCATGGAACCTGGAGCGTAACAGGTGTAAGGGATGCTCTTCCTCATCAGCTAGGCTAGAGTGGCTGCGGGCAGGTCCCTCGTTTGTGTTTTGGTTTATCTCATCCACAGATGCCACGTGGCAGAACAGTAAGACCGTGTGCCCGGCTAGTATGTGCAGAACTTTATGATGTCCCCAGATAAGAGTGAGAAGTCAGTAAGAAATATAAAAATAAAGGCGCTGGTTATTTGGAAATGATGAAAAATCTAGAAAATACGTTGTTTCATTTTTTTTTGAAGAATGTAACTAAAGCCAGATAGACACTTTTTTTTTTTTTTTGGTCTCCTTTCTTCAGGATCTTATTTGAAGTATATATAAATGTTAGTAATTAGCTCATTAATTGGTAGTTTGTAAATGAATTCTTATACTAAAGCAGTGTTTGTGATCTAAGGTAGGTTGGACTGGTTTGCTTCATAAACTGATTGAACAGCCGTTCCAGGTTATCTCGGGTTCTGTGCACATGCCTTCCATGCACTTGAGTGAAGCTTGGCTTTCAGTTCTTCCGCCTTTTTCTCGTTTCCCTGAAGTTGGATGCCCCTCCCCCACTCTAACACTTTCTCCTTTTACGAGCATTGCAGCCTTTTTTGATTCTCAGTTGTGGCAAGCTTTAGCAAGTATTTTGATTTTCTTCAGTTCACTTAACTAAACCTTAAAAGAATCAACTAATGCGCATAACTTGGTAGAATTATAGCCAGATTTTGCAAAGAGCTTATGAAATGGCAGCCAGATGGCCATGGAATCTGAATATTTACTCCTGGGAACTGAAGCAGGTTTTCTGTCACGATGGTGTTCCACGTGCATGCTCACCTCGCTTGGGGGCCCAGCGCCCTGTTCCTGGAAGCAACCCTCATGGCCAGGACAGAGTGGTGCCAGAGGAGAGGGTGCATTGGCCCTCAGGCTGCAGTGCCTGGTGCAGGACTGGCAGGTGTCCAGCGGAATAACTCAATTTGCTGGCATTTGGACTTTAATTTTAGACAAGTGATGTTTACAGTGCTTCTGGGCAGGTCAGACCCAGTGGGCTACCTGCCACTGCAACCTGGAGTTCTCAGAATGGTGACGCCAAATACCAGCTCATGCTGTATGCATTTCAGATAGCACGAGGTGGGAGAAGCCAAGGAATGTCACTTTGACATGTATAACAAGAAATTTGTTCTTTGTCTTCAGAAGGAAAGGCAGAGAAACTGATTTATGAAATACCTAGAGTGCCAGGCACTGTGACAGGGTTCTTTCCTCAGTTATTTTGTGGCCAGAAGATCAGTGTCAGACCTGGATTTGAACCCAGCACCAGTTTAGCTTTGCAGCCTCCGACAGATCACTCAACCTCTCACAGCCTTTTTTGCCTCATCTGTAAAATGAGATTTCTATCTTGCAGGATGTTGTGAGCATTAAATAAGGTCGTTTATGGAAAGCACTTTGTGATTGGGACAATAAATACTCAATAAATGTGACATATTGTCACCAGATGTCAGATGACCAAAACTGAGGGTGTGACACTAGATAGATGTAGGCACAGAACATTTGTTCAGTTATTCCAAACTAAAGGGAAAACTCATGAGGTTTTAAGGGTGGAAGAGGTGTGATTGGTGGGTAGGTGTTTGAGTCCCCTCTGTGTCCACAGGGAGGCCTCAATGACCGTGTCCCTGCCCTGAAGTCCAAGGGTTCGTGGGCTGCCTCTGTCCCCAGTGAGGGATGGTGAAGTTCCAGATGTTCCAAGGGCCGTGCTTGCCAAACCTCCTGAGGGTATGCATGCAGGGGCATGGGGAGGAGGGAAGCTCTTCTCAGAAGTCTTGCCTTCCCATGGCACAAGCCCCTCCATTCCTCGGATGAGGGAGGGTGGTGTATGCAGCCTGGCTCCATGTTGTCCACCGAGGCCCAACCTGTAACCTGTGCTGGAGACTAGCAAGTAGGGAGCTGACCTTCATCACAGCACCAGGGAAGCTCGGTTTGTAGCCAACTCCGTGCTCCTTCGGTCTAAGCACTGGCCAGCGGGTCTTCTCTTTAAAGGTGATGCCAGTGATTTAGGGCAGGTGGCCCTTCACAGGGAGATGGCAGGTGACACTGCAGTGGACCCTGCAGCGTGAAGGACCAGCAAGGAAGCAGAGAGTCAGAGGCAGGCACCGGGCCAGCCAGGATGAGGTGCAGCTGCAGCCTCAGCCCATGGGTACCCTCAGACTGTGAGGGAGGCAGAGTGCCCGTGGTGCGGCATGGCGTGGTCCCAGCCACCGCAGACTTAAGTCTGGACGTTTGCCAAGCTGATGGATGGCTCTGCAGGGAGATTTCCCAGGTATCTGGAGCAGATGAAGCAGACAGACAGAGGTGGGCTCTGCACAAACGGATGGAAATTCTTCTGCATAGAGATAGCTCTGCGCTGAACCTGGAACTGAAGGAACCATTCTCACTGCGAACTGTCATGGTCTGTGCTCACCCTCTTCCTTCTCAGGAGGGCACACCTTCTTTAAAGAAGATGCCTTCTTTACTCTGCCTTGGAGGTGGATCCTCAGTCAGGGATGCACTCTGTAGGACTCAGTGTGGGGCCTGCTGTTGAGACTTTGGGGAGATGGGATCAGGTGTTTGGCCAGGTTCAGTGTTCCAACGTGTAGTGATGAGCTGCTCACATTTATTTATCTATGGAAATAAAGTGCTTACTTTTATTTATTTTTATTTTTTAAAGACTTTATTTATTTATTTATTAGAGAGAGAGAGAGAGAGAGAGGAGGGAGGAGGAGGAGCAGAGGGAGAGGAACAAGCTGACTCTGCTAAGCATGGAGCCCAGCACAGGGCTTGATCCCTCGGCCTGGAGATCATGACCTGAGCCGAAATCAAGACTCGGATGCTTAACCAACTGAGCCACCCAGGCGCCCCATAAAGTGCTTACTTTTAAAGAAGCAACCCCAAGGATATTTAAAAGGCAAGCACCACCAACCCTGCCAATTTGCAGGGTAAATCTATGTTAATTAAATGCACACAACCAATATTACTATTATTTGCAGCTAAATCCATACCTTAGTGTATTTGAATATAAATTTTAAAAGATTCTCTGGCTCATTTGAATTCATAGTCATATTTTTAGATGAAATTTGGAGAAATAGTTTGTGGGAAAATGTGCCAATTGTTCATTACCAGTGTAGTTCTTTGCAGTTTCAAATTGTGGAAAATTATAGCTAACGCTCGGAGCATTATTTTCCCTGAAACATTTTTGAATCTGTAGTTTAGTTCCTTCAAGAACTTTGAGAGAGAAAAGTGTGATTATCTCCAAGCTGTATTTGAAAAGGCTGACCTGCAGGGCTGAGGTTGCTTCCCCTCCAGCAGGGAACCAGGCCCAGGTTTGGGAATAAGACGGCAGGGGTCAGGCTGCCTGGCCGGCGGCCCCCAGTGGTGTGGATTGGGCGAATTGCCTCAGATCTGTTTGCTCATCTGTAAAATGGGATAAGATGCCAAGTTCATGTAATTATTGTTTCATTTGTGAGGTGAGGATGTAAAGCATTGAACATAGTGCCCAGTATGTGATCAGTATTCACAGACGTCAGCAGGCTCAGCTCCTGCCTTTTCACACTGTGTCCTTCTTTTTTTTTTTTTTAAGGCATTTTTTATTTATTCATTTGAGACAGATACAGAGAGAGAGGGAGCATGAGCAGTGGGGAGCGGCACAGGAAGAGGGAGAAGCAGACTTCCTTGCCGAGCAGGGAGCCCGACGCGGGGCTCAATCCCAGGACCTGGAGATCATGACCTGAACCGAAGGCAGATGCTTAAAACCATCTGAGCCACCCAGGTGCCCCTGTGTGTCCTCCTTTTTGGCCCACGCAATGGACATAGGCATGTCAGAAGGGGTGCACAGCAGCAGGCTAGACTCGGCCTGTCGCTAAGGTAGGGCACCTGCTTTAGTCCTCACTGCTTAGGGAACGGTGAGATTCATCTCCTGTGGAATTCCAGGGAGCATTGCAAAGCATGAGATACTGCATATAGAATCGATCACATCTATTAGCTGAAACAGATATGGTGAATTATGCGGGACACCTGGAGGATATCAGGATCATGAAATAGGGGACATTGTTCTTCTTCTCTGGGAACTTGTAATTACACCCTAATTAGTAATGCAAACCCATGAAACAATTAGACACAGATAATCCATTAACGGATTTCCACAGGATGACTTCAGCACAGCAACAGCACCAGTCGCTAGGAGGGAAACTACTGAAAATAAATGTTTATAATTGCGCTCATCAATTATCTGGTAAACAAAAAAGAGCCTTGAAAAGAGTTTCAAAATGAGATGTGATTCACAGCCGTGGATGTATGCTTTGTGAAGCGTGGAAAGAAAGCAACTTACACAAGGCTCCCTAAAACCTTGATAGTGATTCTAGGACTGCTGAGCTGTGGTGTTTCAACCACTGTCCAAATCCGTTTCCTCATTGCTCCAGGAAGACTGTGGAATTCCCATGGTGTTTTACTCATTTCAGCCATTGGGAAGCCAGAGTTTTGCTTGCAAAGCTGGAAGAAATAAATCTTGAGCAAAGCCACTATTTTCTCTTGCAAGCTCTAAAATGACGACTTTCCAGCATTTTGAGAAAGCAGTTCTGCTGCTAGAATTTGAAACAACAAGTAAAATGTGTGAGGTCAAGGTGAAACTAGCAAATATTACAAGGAAAGGAACACTTGTAAATAAAAATGAAGAGACAGTTATTTATCAGAGAACTTAAATAAGAAAAATAAGCTGACAGTTCTGGCACGGGAAACCGGTAATATAAAGTAATATAGCCCAAGTATGTAGATTTCTGTGCAAGAAACGGTTTGGCAGAAGAGCCGAGAGCCGGCCGGTGGCTTTGTTGCTCGGTAGGACATGGCCTGGTGTCTTCCGTCTGTCCCCCAGGGGCGCAGTCTGCCCTCCTTGCTTTGCTCATGTCTGCAGCTGTCCATGCATCCTGTGGCCACTCGCTGGCCGTGCGTCCCTGGCTGCTGGCGACGGGCGCCCGGCAGACACTGAGGAGGAGGAGGAGGGGTGCTGAGCTTGCTCCTTCCTTGGCCCTGTCCTGTCCTTGGGCTTCAGGTCAGTGCCCCCCGTGGTGTCTTGTGTGTTCCTGAATTCTTTCCTCTCTGGGGGCCGCAGAGCAGCCTGTTTACGGCCGACATGAAAGTTCCCCTGTAGTCTGCCTGGTTCCTCACACCCTCCACACCCCCTTGTGAGTGGTCTCCCCATTAAACGCCTTCCAAATGATCTTAATTTCACTGAGCTGTCGTCTTAGTCCGTTTGGTCTGCATAGCAAAATACCACAGACCGGGCAGCTTAAACAGCAGACATTAATTTCTCACAGCTCTGGGCACTGTTAAGTCCAAGATCAAGGTGGCCACAGATTTGGTGTCTGGTGAGTCTCTTCCCGGCTTGCGGACAGCTGCCGCCTTGCATGGTGTGCTCTCTCGGCAGAGAGGGAGAGGGGGGGCTCTCCGGTCTCTTCCTCTTACAAGGGCACTGATTCCATCATGGGGCTCCATCCATCTTGGCCCATTCCCCTCCCAAAGGCCCCAGCTCCTGAGACGGTGGCATGGAGGGTGGTTACTGTTTCAACATGGGAATTTTGGGAGAACACGACATGCCGTCCACAGCACCATCTGTCTCCACCTGCGTTCCTGACTGCCAGGATGTTTGCTCATCTTTTTCTAGTTTTGGTCTCTGTTGACAGTGGATCTGGAAGTCCATTACAAGTCGACTGCCCATTTGGTCTCCTATGCACCTGGTGCAGAATAAAGACATGGCCAAGCAGACTCACTCATTTACTTTTTCTCTTATTTGCTTGTTTTCTTGAAAACGACACTGACATTATGAATCCAATCAAACCATCAAATCTAAAATCTTCTATTTCATTCAGCAAGCCTCTATTTACCCAGCCCTGGACCCTGAGCTGCAGTGAAGCTTTTTCACTTAAAAGGCATTTCAGACATTCTGATTTAAATTTTCATGTTGTCAAGATGATGATGATGATTAGTTTTAAGATTATAATTTTAATTGACAAGATCAATGAAATTTTGGGCCTTACATCAAAAACAACCACAACAAAACTCATCTGGGGGCTGGACTGGGTGTGTAGTTGTTTTAGAATGTCCTAACCTGGACGCCTAGATGGCTCAGTTGATTAAGGGAGCCGTAGTTTGGCTCTGCTCAGGTCATGATCCTGGGGTCACAGGATCGAGTCCCGCATCGGGCTCCTGGCTCAGCAGGGAGTCTGCTTCTCCCTCTGACCCTCCCCCCCTCTCGTGAGAGTGAGTCTCTCTCACTCTCAAATAAATAAATGAAATCTTTAAAAAAAAAAAAAAAAAAGAATGTCCTAACCTTTCAGTTGTGAGCTAAAATCTAATTTTTCTTGTTCATATTACCTGGTATGGAACTGGCCTTTTAGATTATTCATGTTTGAAGTATTTTTTTCTGATATAAAAATAACACAGGTTCATGGTAGAAAACTTAGACATTCTGTAAAGAATGAAGAAGAGAAAACCAATACCACCAAGTATAGCCACTGTATTAAGGTTTGCTGTATTTGTTTCCAGTCCTTTTTTTAAATGCATGGTTAAAAAAAATAACAAGGTTGAGGACATACTGTACATACAATTTGTATCCTGCTGTTTTCACTTTGTATTATGTAAACAATTTGTCAAGTAATTGAAAAACTTTTCATAATCTCATTTTTAATGGTTCCCTAATGACTGTCTTCATATGTTTTGAATAAATAACCACCTGTATGCCACGAGAAAGAGCCATCTATACAATGATCTGATCCCCCAGGAAGTCCTCATCACTCCTCTGGCTTTCTCGCTCTTTACTTTGCATTTGACAGCGGTTCAGCAATAGAAGGCAAGGTTTCAAAGGCAGTTGAATATTGGGAGAAGGTAACAAGCGTGTAAGAAGCCAGGTGCTGTCTCTAGGCTCCCACCTTAATTGGCACCACAGGTTCTCCTGACAACCCATGAGGTAGGTATTGTCAAATCTGTTTTACAGAAAGTGAAACTGAGGCTCAGGATCAAGTAAGTAACTTGCCCAGGTTTACACAGCTGGAAGGGGGTAGAGTGGGGATTTAAATCAGGTTTGCCACAAAGCCCGTAGTTTCCCACTGTACTATTTGCCAAGAGTATCAGAGACTGAAGCTGCTTTTTCCTTTGACAGTACTGTGAAAGGAACGTGATGAGCTTTGCTGCAGGGTAACTTGGAGCTTAAATACTTCCTTAGATTATATGTAAGAACCGCAGGGAAGAAACCCGTGGGAACCTGACCTTTCCACGTTGTGAGATTGTTTGGGTGACAGGAACTTTGGGGGGCTGGCCAGTCTCTCTGAGGTGGTTGTGTGGGGTGCTCAGCACTGAAAGGGAGTTGTGTTCCATGTCGACAAGTCCCGCTTGCTAATGATGCTCAATCCTTAAGCCCTCAAAGTGAGACCTTCTGTGGCTTCTCCATTATCTTGTCTGCCATGCCCTTCCTTGGACTGCGGAGTAGGAGAGACGGATGTATTGTTGCTGTTGGTCTAGCAGCACATCTTTATTGATAAGCTGTCTGGAGTTGTGAAACATATGAAGAATATCTGTCTTCAGAGAATTTATGGCACATTTGAGATCAAGCATTATGTTGGGAAGGCAAGCAGTGATGTTGAGCAGTGACCCCGCTTTGGTGGGTGGTGAGAGCCAACTTGGCAGAGAGGTGTGTCCGGGAAGAGCTTGTGGAGGCTGGCCAGAGTGGGACCACTCCTGCAGGTAAGATGGGGACAGCTCTCAGGAGTGTGAGGGAGGCAGGATGGGCAAAGGCACCTTTCAGAAGTCCAGCGGTGAGTTCTGGAACATCCATTACGGCACAGAGCTGTCCCTGACTGGCACCCAGATGGTGGGCAGTATGACCCCTACCAGGTGCTAGACACCTGAGGGATGGGCAGGGAGCTCTCCAGGCATCTCTGGGCGAGGTGTCCCTCCAACAGGGGCTGTCAGCTGGACCAGAGAGGCCAACCAAGTTCTACACTGCTGGGGCTCCATAAAGCTGGGATGTGGGCAGTGGGAGGTTTACCATTAGTATTGTTGCTTTTGTTTCCGGTATGTGCACTCAATGTCCATATCTTGAGAGGAAATTCCTGAGCCTTTTTGTAGAGAGCCCATCAGGGTGCCTTGTGGAGCTTGGAAAATGCTTTGTGGTGGGGAAAACGATATGTGCTGTAGCTGAGAGTTTCCTGATCAGTTTGTCAGTTGATTGGTTTGTTCCTCATTGCACGAGTGTCTGCAAACCCTTGGGCTCCAGGAGCTCCTGTGGTGTCTGCACAGTCGCTCAGGGGCCCAGGGCAGGGGCACTTCAGGTGAGCGTGAGCATCACTCAGGCACCTTCACTTCTGAGGAGCTCTCCCAAACATGGGGTTCAAGTTTGTGGATGAACATGTCCCTTTTTCTTTCTAACTTTATAGTTTCTAATGCAAGTTACACTGATTCTAAGAACAGAATAAAAATGTTTATATGATCTGTGAAATGGAAGGACCCAGACTGCTTTGGTTTTTTGCTTTCTCTGTTCATTTAAGGAACAACCATCCTGAACACTTGGGCTTCTCAGACCCAGGTAAATATTTATGCAGCAGGTTTGTAAGGATGAGTTCGAGCTTCCAGATGATTCTGGAAGGGGAGGGGATGGATGGTGCCATTTGCCTTATGATACTAGTTGCCACCATGTATGTGAGTAGATACGTATTTGTATAAAAATGAGCTAAGAGGTGCTACTGCATAATCATAATCTTTCATTGTCTGTTACAGGCTGGGGCGGCAGTGTGGTGGGATTGAGGCTGGTGTTTTACGATTGCTTTCATGTGATACAAATCTCTTTAGTTATTTTTCCAAAGATGATGTTGTAATGGCTCATCGGTTTTATGTTTTCCTAAATTCTCTGAAGGCTGTGCACCTCTTGGCCAGGACGGTTTATTTTTATCCACTGCTTTCCAGGAGGTTGTTTATGAAGTGTAGGTTTCCATTCACCCACAGCAGACTGTTTGCTTTGTCAGTGTTTACCGACCTCTTCCTCCATTCCCCTGTGAGTGTGAGGGGCTGGGTCTGGGCTCACAGGTTTGAACATGGCTCACAGGCTCGAATCGAGGGTGTGAGGGCTCTTTCCTGTCCCCATCATTGGTCCACAGGGCAGTTGCAGCCAGCGGGTATAGTGACACTGGTGAGAGTCGTATGTGACTTGATAGGACTGATGTCAGGGGGAGCACTCCCCAGAGTGTTCCTGAGATGACTGCACAATGGAACGGAAGTAAGGGAGCACGGCTCAAAAGCTGTTATCCAGAGTACTCCTGTGTGAGAGGGGCACATAATTTGCTGTCTCACGCAGGCTTCTGGAGAGCCACTGGGACTGCTGCGACTTGGGACGTTAAATTCATGTGAAGACCAGAGCTTCATTGGCCATAGTACTGCTTAGGGTTTCTCGTTTGAAACACAGTCTTGTTTTTGGTGTTTGTTTTTGTTTGTTGTTGGCCTTTTGGCAAGAGCTAGAGTTCGTGTGTTTCCCATTGATACGCTTATATGCTTATCAGTGTGAATGTCACTGTGATCAGAAGGGCTTACTCTGTTCACTGCCATACTTTGAGCAAAAAGATGAGTTCCATCTGCAACTATAAAGTTTCTTACTGGTTTTTCCTTTATTTTTTCTTTAAAATTTTTAAAAATTGGAACATTGAACAGCTACAGATTCTTTGACTTCTGGATTCAGTTGGCATTGGTCAAGGAAATAGTCAGTGGTGCTTGAACTACAAAGACTTGATTGTGAATACTTGTGTGTACCCATAAAGTTGGTTGTTCCTCCGTGCTTTCCCTGCTCCTCCAGCAAATGCTCTCACATGTGTGCATGTGGACACATATGTTTTGAGGTGACTTGGCCACTTGGTCACCCCACTACCGCCATCAGACCTGAACTGTTATGAATGAATGCTGCCATTCAAGGGAACTCATGACTCTGGATCTTTTTCCTTTTCCCCTGAAAAGGGAGAAAAATGGGGATTTTGACGGTAAAGAGTATCTCAGGAATATGTGTCTTCCTTTTCCTATGCTACCAGTTCTTCATGGTGGTAATTCCGGCCACTATGCTTTCTCTTTCATTCCATGTGGTGATCACTTGCCTTGTTCACAGGCAGATCCTCCTTCCTCCTGGGGCCGGCCCAGGTGTACTAGACAACAGCTACCTACTGACTTCTGTTATGGGAAGTCACGGGTATCTGTCTGTCAGGAGCCTCAGGGAAGGCCCCATTCAGATGTTCCTAGAAGTTGTGATCTCCTCAGGAACTCAAGGACACTTATTTCCACAAGGTGTCTTTGAGGAAGTCTGATGTGAGCAGGTGGCTTGAGCAGAGCCTGGACAGCCATGTAAAGAGGGGAATTTGCTGGCCGGGACCTGAGTATCCTCCACTCTCAAGCCACAGAGATGTGGGGCCTTCAGGTTAGCACTCTGGGCATTAGGATGGCATTTTAGGGTAACGTATCTCCATGCTGTCTCTAGGAGGCCTTCTGTGAGCCATGACTTCTGGCTGTTGGAGACAGTGGAGACAGCTGGAGGCTGGAGCTCAGGGCTTGGTAGGGAGTGATCAGCAGAGGTATTTGCCTGAGATTAGGGAGGAGAGGAAGGCCAATCTGCCACCTGAGTGGGGTGCTCCAGACTAAGCAGTACTCATTATGCATAAAAGGATCTTTAAAACCCCCATAATACATTTAATTATACCAAATAGTAATTAAATATTGCATCTATTAATATTCACATCCCCAAGAACTTATAGCTAAGGCTCCTCTCAGGGGGGAAGGAGAACAGAAAGTGTGGCTTCCTGGCCACAGAGAGCCCTGTGAGGACACAGTGGAGAAGTGGCAGGAGGACACCTGTTCCCATTTCCACAGAGATCTGCAGATGGCTATAGAGCAGGAGGAAGGTGAGCTTGGCCTGGAGGGAGTTCAGTCTATGTGTCTGAGATTCTTTCCCTCTTTCCTCTCTTAAACACGGAAAGGGCCAACAGGGCCAAGCAGGCTGGAAGTCCAGCCTGGTGCTGGGCTCCTTGAATACTCTTCCTATAGGACTGAGTCTCTTGTCCCTGGCGCTGGCTTCCATTAACTGCCACCGTGTGCTGTCTGACAGTTTTGTTCCACATTGGGTAGCTATGTATTCTACTTGGCAGATGCCCAGTTTCCAAAATAGCTAAACCTTAACCTCTGGACCATTCCCCAGAAGGAGCTTTCATTCTACAGAAACACATACTTTGCCTGGATGGTCTGCTGTGCAGCGAACTTGGAGCCTGGAGCTGGAAAGGCCCTGGGCTGCCCTCTTCCTTGGCTGAGACTCTTGGGCTTGCGATTTCTTGGTGTGCTGGCCAGTCTGACATTTTACTTTAAAGTTCTTGCTGATCATGAACCACAGTCCAGTAAGGGCTGTCCTTCAGGAGATTGCAGATGACAGGCATCAGGGCTCCCTTTTGGAAGGCAGTTGGATCCTTGTACCAGTCCTGCAAATGTCTGTTTCAGACTTTCTCAAGTGAGAAAGCTGACCTGAGAGTATAGAGCATCTCTTGAGTATGCCCAGTAGCCTCTCACCTTCTCCCAGCACCTCCCTCTTTGCTCACACCCTGCCTCTGTCTTCCCAGGTGGGGGGGGCCAGTCCTCAATCCCCTGTGGCCCATTTCTCTCCTTCCTTGTGGTAGAACTTGATGGAAACTCTCTACCCATGACCTTGTCTTCTACTACTGTATGGGTTTCCCAAGGTTGCTTCAACAAAGCACCACAGAATGAGTAGTCTAAACAAGAGAACTGTATCATCTCATAGTCTGGAAGCTGGAAGTCCAGGATCAAGGTGTTGGCCAGCCTGGTTCCTTCTGAGGCTCTGAGGGGGATCTTTCCAGGCTCTCACCTGCCTTCTGGTGGTTGCACTGATCCTTGGTGTTTCTTGACTTGTAGAAGTGTCACACCAAATCTCTGCCTTCCTATTCACATGTCATTCTCTGTGTGTGTGTCCAAATTTCCCTTGTGTAAGAACATGGGCTTATTAGAGTAGGGCCCACCCTAGTGACCTCATTCACCTTAACAAATTACATCAGTAGTGACCCAGTTTCCGAATAAGGTCATATTCTGAGGTACAGGGGATTAGGACTTCAACCTGTGAATTTTAGGGAGACACAATTCAGCCTATGGCACCCCAACTTTCTTCTTACTCCTCAGTGATGTGGTTTGATTTCTCACCTGTCCAGTGGAGATTCACACTGAAAGGCTGTGGCAACTTCTCTCTGGCCAATCTTTCAGTCTCCCTTGCCCCATGTGCCTAACCTTCTGCTGTCATCCCGCTGCTCCCACCTCTTTCTTCCAACTCTGGACACCACAGTTGGTGGCTCCTGAAGTTGTCCTGGCCTCTCCTAGTTTATTCTTGCCTGTGATGTCTCTTCCTGGTTTCCCTGATGCACGCCTTGCCTCCTTCATTCTTGTCTTGCTCTTCTGAGGCCTCATCTCCCAGTTTTTCAGATGCTGGTAGCCACCTCGATGCTGGAAAGTCACCAATCTTAGTGTTGTCTTGTCCTCTCATCTAAGTCCTTGGCTATTCTTGGTGTTCGTGATCATCTTAAACACAACACATTCAAGGGGAACCTGTCATTCATCCCTACTCAGCAGCATCTCTGTTTGCTTAGTCTTCATATCCATTGCTTGTGGAATCAGATCATGCAGAAGTGAAGGATGAGGTTGGCTAGAAGGAAGATCTTGTGTGATGAGCAGTGTTACAGAGGAGGAAAGTGCACATTCACATGATAAACCAGGAAGGACACTGAATTCTGTGGATGGAGCCAACCCATTGCTTGCTTGCTGGGCCTGAGTACTTGGCTAATTTGCCGGGGCCTGCTCTCTCACAGACACCACTCACTCCACTCAGTTCATGTCCATGATTGCATGACCTCTAGCTCAGCCCATCTCGTCAGTGCGCTGTTGGTGATGGGGGCTAGTTAGAGGAGAATGATTCATTTAGATGCAAAGTGGTGCATGCACACCCTCCCAGACAGTGCATTATTCTGTTGTGGACTGTCTTTTCTAAGCCATTACCCATCAAGGTCTTCTTGACAATTGTCTGCAAATTGATTTTGGGATTGTTATTGCTTCAGTATTTTGTTGGGTACGAATAGGTCTCATTGTTAGATTCAGAAGTGGAGAGGAAAAACCATTTAGTAGAAATGAGTTGACTGGTTAGAAGCAGGAGGCCTGGTTCTATATCTAGCTCAAACCCTAACTGTGGGGTCTTGGGCAAGTCACCTAACCATGGAATTGGTCCAGGTGCTCTCTCAGGACCCTTTGGGCAACAGCAGTTGGACTTTATCATTAGTATAGTAGTTACAGCATAAGACATGCTTTTTTTTTTTTTTGTCCTCAAAACCATGATGTATTTAGTTAATTCACAAGAATCCATGCTTTCTGGGGCCAGGGCCTTGCCTGCCTTCTTTGTCAGTATCCTAGTACAGTGTTTGGGACAAAGTAGATGCTCAGCAGAAACCAGCTTTATGAAGAAATGAGTCAAATTTTTGTATTTCCTCTTTGAAGGAAATAGGGGGCAAATATTGTTAATCCATTTCTCCCTGAGGGCAGTGTTGTTGAATCCAACAGGGTCACTCTTAACCTCAGTGTCACTGAGAGAGAAGCCTCTGGTTGACACCTCACAGAGGGGCAACCCTAATGAGTGTAGCAAGAACTCCATCTGCAGGACTCGTGTGTGTCTGAAATCTGCGCCTGAACTTGAAGTCTAGATCGTGCTTAGTGGCCACTGGGTTTCTAACTGTCAACAGTAGGAAAGAAACCACACGTGGAGTGTGGGTTCTTTGGTTGGAAGATACTGAGCCGGCAGGTAGTTCACACTCTGGCTCCAGAGAATCTTTCACCTGATGATAATACTTTGCTTATATAAAGACTTCAACATACTGGGCTGTGGAAGGTACGCATTGGTTTATGACAAATTTTGTCTGGGGTTGAGAGAGTCAGAAACCCATAGCATTTTATAACTAGATGTGACTTTAGGAATTACATACCATTTACAGATGAGAAGTGCAGAGTCCAGGATGGTTAGGTGACTCATTTGCTTCATGCAGTTGGTAAGGTGCCGCTAGGATCAGAACCGAGATTCCTGGCGGGCTGAGGACATCCCACCCCCCATACTCTGGAGGCTTCAGCATCTGTGGTTCTGAGTGGCTCCCACGAAGAGAAACCACATGATAGGATCATAGCTGTGACCCTTAGAATTCCATTCTGGGAGAGACGAGAGGAGTTTGGTTGGATTGTCCTTCTCTGTTAAGCAGAGTGAAATCTCTGAGTGAAAACAGCAGCGATGTCATCATGGATCTGTGTGGCAGTTTCTGGTGTACACGGGCTTTCCACAGATAGTCTCATTCATTCCTCTGTCAGCCTCGTTAAACATCACCTCATTCCAGGTGGGGAACCAGGAGAGCCCAGTGGGACTTGGTTGGTTGGTGGCTGGGGAAGGAAATAGGAATTTCTGACCCTATGACACACTCTGCTTCTTTGTATTTTTGTTTCTGTTGGTTACACGTTTTTAATTTTTTTTAAAAGATTTTATTTATTTATTTGACAGAGAGAGACACAGTGAGGGAGGGAACACAAGCAGGGGGAGTGGGAGAGGGAGAAGCAGGCTTTCCGCGGAGCAGGGAGCCCGATGTGGGGCTTGATCCCAGGACCCTGTAGGGGTCTGAGCCGAAGGCAGGCACTTAACGACTGAGCCACCCAGGCGTCCCGGTTACACGTTTTTTAAAATAAGGAGCTATAGCTTTAGAAAAATGTAAATGCTATTTTAAATGGTGTTATCACCATCACACAAAACAACTAGAGGCTGTGTATAGTTTAGGGCGGTGGGAAGTCGGTTGGAACTGCTGCTCCTGACAGGCCCTGCTCCAGTGAGCTTTTGCCCGAAGGCCCTCGGGCTGAAGGTAAGAACGTGCTTCAAGCATCCAGGAAGGATTGCTCTGGAAACCACCATCTGAAGAGCATGAACTATTTTTAATTGAAATAGTAACACAAATGGAAAGAAATTCCACCTAAACTGACATAAACAATCATTTTTGTGAAGGAGTAAATTGTTAGGTTCTTTAAATTTCTGAAAGGACTAAAAAGGTATTTTACGATACCTTTAAATTTCTAAAAGTGCTAAAAAGGTATTTTATGATGATTGAACCCACTCTTTTCCCTGCCCTGCCCACCCTCTATCTCACCCCGATTCTATAAAGGGCTGGCTGGGTTTTGTTGAACACCCCAGACTGCCCTTTCCTTAGGGAGTTGGAGCCCTTTGCCCTCTGCACATTGTGCTCTCCTTGGTGGGGCAGGGGAAGGGTCAGCTTCACGGCTGGAAATGTGTTCCTTTCTTGGCCGTGTTGTTTTGTAAGAAGAAATGTCGGTGTTGAGCTGGGGACAGCCCAGGCATCTTTAAAATTGTTCCATGTGGCCTCAGAGAAGTTCATCCCATTGCAGTGTTTTCCCATGGCACATGTCTTTCCTGGGACTTGTGTGTCTTTCAGTCTAATGAGAAGTAGACTTGGGAGATGTGGTGACCGCGGGTGGCTTAGTTTGAGGAGCATTACTGTGCTGGCCTTGCGTGGAACGAGCAACAGGAGGGCTGTGGGTGTCCTCTCCTCAGGCAAGTTACTGTCCCGCTAGGCAGCTGGGACCAGGAGGAAGTCCTCACGTTTATGGGGAAACATCGGTAGCACTGGGGAAGGAGCCCCCTCTTCTCCTTTGGGGACAGTGTGTGGCCACTGGATTCTTGAATGCTTTCGGAACTAAGTTCCGGAATGGTCCAGACCAGGGAGAGACTGGTCCATCTGAGACCCTCAAAATCACCAACGTAACACAGACAGTGTGCAGCCCAGTGCAGTGGTTAGTGAAAGCCTCGGTGTGAAGCGCACTAAGGCCTGTCTGGCTAGGCCTGGAGTCACCATCCATGAGACAGCCCCTGACTCTCCCTAGAGGCAACCAGAATCCACTGAAGGTGTTCCAGCTTGAGAGGATACAATCCCTTTTGCATTTTATTTATTTCCTTTAAAGATTATTTATTGGAGAGAGAGAGAGTACTAGCAGGGGGAAGGGCAGAGAGAGGGGGAGAAGCAGGCTTCCCACTGAGCAGGGAGCCCGACACAGGGCTCGATCCCAGGACCCTGAGATCATGACCTGAGCCGAAGGCAGATGCTTCACTGACTGAGCCCCCCAGGCGCCCCCACTTTTGCATTTTATAAAGATGATTCTGGCTGCTGAGTGGGCAGTGAGGTGAGTCAGGAGTCCGAGCAGCAACCAGATGGGAGACGGTGGTGGAGAGGCAGAGAGAATGGACTAAGAGATCCAGAAAAAGTGATAAGACTTAGTGATTGTAGGGAGTTAAGAAGAGGGTCATATTCTGGCATTTCCTGTGTGTTGCTGCCCTGCTCTATTTTCTCCAAGGCTGTGGAGACTGCTCAGCACAAATGCAAGGTGATAGGCAGGTAGAATTAATGGAAAATACCTGAAAATTTGAGTAAGTGCATGTATCGGCCCAAATGTGAGGTGATGAGAGAGTAGGTCCCGCTTGGGCTTTATCTACAGGCTGCCTTGTCCAGGTCAAGCTGCCTTCTGTGCTGTGCAGGCCACCTTTGGGGTAAATGGCCCATTTGGGGCCCTGCTTTTACGTGGGTCACTGAGGACAGTGAGGGGGTGGGAAGGATGGAAGCTGTGCCTCTGGGCGAACCTGGCAGGGGATGGGGGTGAGGGTCCCGAGAGGGGGAGCCACATGGGGGGGGCGAGAGATGCCTTCACAAGTTCAGAGACCATCATAGCTCAGAGGGAATGGCTGTTATTTCTGACAACAGGACTGAAGGCAGATGCTCCATGACTGAGCCCCCCAGGTGCCCCTGGACTCGTACGGTTGATTCTCTCTTGTTCGTATGTTATCTGCTCTCCCCAGTTCTCTCTCCATAATCACAGAATGATACAGTGTGGATGGTGCTCCTTTCTTCTGATGATTTTCTCATTGACTCGTTAGAGACTTCCATGATGAAAGAGAGCAGGTCCGAAGAGGTCACCGAACCACACACATGCCAGTAAGAGTTCAGGCAGGTAGAGGATTATTTTCTTGGGAGAAGTCAGCCATGAATGGTACATTTGTGAGGTATTTTTCTGATCCTATTTTCTTTTTCTTTATTTTTTAAAAAAGCGTATATTTTGAAAGGTGAGTTTTTAGAATGGCATATCTTTTAAACCTTGAAATTCTACAGAAATTGTTTCTATTTTCTTTTTAACTAAACAGATGGAGCAGATTTGTTGTCTTATGTTCTCTTTTCATAAATATTTTCAAATTATTTCATTAATTTTAAGTGAGGAAGAAGCAAATGCAAGTAAACAGCTGCCCCCATGTTGATGGGTGATGTGTTTGGAAAGTATACTTGGTTTTTCTTACCTTGCATCAGCCTCTGGGCCTTCGGAGTATGGTTCTTGCTACTGAGATGGTTCTTCGGCCAATGGCAGCCGTGGTCTTATGCTGGGTGAGGGATATGTCCTGTCCCTCAGAGAGGCCCAGAGCTGGACGCAGCTGAGACAGTTCTTTGTGGGCTATGTAGGTTTCATGGCTTCACAGACCTCTGAGGAACATCTCTGCTGGTCACACTC
This sequence comes from Neomonachus schauinslandi, assembly GCF_002201575.2. Taxonomy (NCBI): domain Eukaryota; kingdom Metazoa; phylum Chordata; class Mammalia; order Carnivora; family Phocidae; genus Neomonachus; species Neomonachus schauinslandi. The sequence continues at coordinate 105,284,171 of NC_058414.1, read as the reverse complement.
ACGCAGGGGCTGCACAGCACCAGGTGGGTTCTCCTGATTAGCTCCTGGGCTACTGTCCCAGGCTCATGCCCACACAACCCTGTGTTCTCTGAGTGAGCCCTTCTCATTTACTGGTGTGTGTTGAGGAGATCTCAGCTGAGAGCCAGCTCTGAGAGTAGCCAGCTTACCTGTGGTGAGGAGAGGAAGCCCTTGGAGGACAGTTAGGGCCTGCTGAGCAGTCCTTCTTAGAATTAGGCTTGGAGGGGCAGAAGATGTTAATGTGATTCTAGCTTTAAATTTTTGTATCTGCATTGTTGAATTCAAGGTTTATCGATGCAGAGTGCTTGGTACTTTAATGATGAGCCAGACCTTTCTGGTCTTCCTGGGTTGATGGGTAGAGTGAGTGGGCAATCAAATCCACACCTGTCAAACTTGTGAAGAAATCAGGATTGTTCCCTGAACCTCTTTTATCTGGTGACTTTTATAAATCCAGTAACTGATAACGTGTAGAATTTTTCATATTACAAAGGTGATAACATTCCTTGAAGAAAATTTAAAACATAGATAAGCAAAGAAGAAAAAATAAAATGCAAATATATTCCCACTGCCCAACATAGATGGCCACTGGCAAATTTTGGTACTGCTTTTTACACCTTAAATATTTATAGATAGCTTATATTAACACACAGCATTTTTGATAGTTTCATAAGTTCATTCTGTGTCCATACTATATATACAAATTCATTTTTTAAAAAAGATTTTATTTGTCAGAGAGCGAGAACACAAGGAGGAGGAGTGGCAGAGGGAGAGGAAGAAGCAGACTCCCTGCAGAGCAAGGAATCCAACACAGGACTGGATTCCAGGCTCCTGGATCATGAACCGAGCCAAAGGCAGATGCTCAACCAACTGAGCCACCCAGGCGCCCCCCTATATTTATTTTTTAAACAACTTTTTTTTGGTTTTAAATTTTAATCTCAATTCTAGTTAGTTAACATACAATGTAATATTAGTTTCAGGAGTAGAATTTAGTAATTCATCACTTACATATAATACCCAATGCTCATCATAACAAGTGCCCTTCTTAATACCCATCACCCATTTAGTCCATCCCCCCTACCTCCCTCCATCAGACTTTTTTTAGAACAGTTTTAGATTTACAAAAAAAAAAAAGGTGAAGATTGTATAAAGAATTCCCATATGCCCCACACCGAGTTTCCTCCCTCCCTCCCTTCCTTTTCTGTTTTTTTTTTATTAACATATAATGTATTGTTTCAGGGGTACAGGTCTGTGATTCATCAGTCTTGCACAATTCACAGCGCTCACCATAGCACATACCCTCCCCAGGGTCCATCACCCAGCCCCCCCATCCCTCCCACTCCCCTCCCCTCCAGCACCCCTCAGTGTGTTTCCTGAGAGTAAGAGTCTCTTCTGGTTTGTCTCCCTCTCTGGTTTTGTCTTGTTTCATTTTTCCCTCCCTTTCCCTATGATCCTGTCTTGTTTCTCAAATTCCTCATATCAGTGAGATCATATGATAATCGTCTTTCTCTGATCGACTTATTTCATTTAGCATAATACCCTCTAGTTCCATCCACATTGTTGCAAATGGCAAGATCTCATTTTTTTGATGGCTGCATAATATTCCATTGTGTATATGAACCACATATTCTTTATCCATTCATCTGTCGATGGACATCTTGGCTCTTTCCACAGTTTGGCTATTGTGGACATTGCTGCTATAAATATTGGGGTGCATGTGCCCCTTTGGATCACTACATTTGTATCTTTGGGTAAATACCCAGTAGTGCAATTGCTGGGTTGTAGGGTAGCTCGATTTTCAACTTTTTGAGGAACTTCCATACTGTTCTCCAGAGTGGCTGCACCAGCTTGCATTCCCACCAATAGTGTAGGAGGGTTCCCCTTTCTCTGTATCCCCACCAATGTCTGTCGTTTCCTGACTTGTTAATTTTAGCCATTCTGACTGGTGTGAGGTGGTATCTCGTTGAGGTTTTGATTTGGATTTCCCTGATGGTGAGTGATGAGCACTTTTTCATGTGTCTGTTGGCCATTTGGATGTCATCTTTGCAGAAATGTCTGTTCATGTCTTCTGCTCATTTCTTGATTGGATTATTTGTTATTTGGGTATTGAGTTTGATAACTTCTTTATAGATTTTAGATACTAGCCCTTTATTTGCTATGTCATTTGCAAATATCTTCTCCCATTCTGTCGGTTGTCTTTTGTTCCCTTTTTATTAAGATCTTACTTTAGTACAGTATATTTGTTTTAATTAATGAATCAATATTGATACATACTGTGAATTAAATTCTATACTTTATTCAGATTTCCTTAGTTTTGACTTAATGTCCTTTTTCTGTTCCAGGAATCCAAGTAGGATGCCCTATTATATCGTGTCTCCTTAGGCTCCTCTTGATCAAGACATTTCTCAGACTTCCCTTGTTTTTGGTAACCTTACAGTTTTGAGGAATGCTGGTCAGGTATTTTGCAGAATGTCCCACAATTTGGATTTATCTGATTCTTTTCTCATGATTAGACTGGGATTTTGGGTTTTAGGGAGGAAGACCACAGAGGTAAATACCCGTCTTATCACATCACGTTAAGGCTACATATTGTTAACACGACTCATCTCTGTAGATGTTGACCTTGAGCTCCTGGCTATGGTGTGGTGGCCAGATGTCTCCACTGTTAAGTTACCCTTTCTTCTCCTATCCACACTGTAGTCTTCAGAAGGAACTTGCTATGCACAGTCCACACTTAAGGAGTGGGGATTATGCTCCCTCTCCTTGAGGGTGGAGAATCTACATAAATTATTTGGAATTCTTCTGCACAGATATATCTCTTTCTCCATTTATTCAATCATATCTTTTATACTCTGGGTTATACTCTAATACTACTTTACTTTTTTTGCTGACATTTTTCCAGCTTAGGTTACTGGGAGCTCTTTCAGTTGGTTTGTGTGTCTCTGAATACTCCCATCATTGTGGGGTTTTTTTTCAGCACTTCTTCACTTCCTGACACTACAAGGTACTTTAGGCTCATCTGGTATATTTCCTGTCCCATCCTGGAATTTGCTGTTTCTCCAAGAAGCCTTAGTTCTTTTATTTGAAGTGGTATTGGAAGCTGAGTGCTCGGTGTGCTCACTGCTGCCTTGGGGAGTCACTGCTTCCAGAATGTCTTAGCTGACAGAGCAGTGAGAGATGTGTGGGAACACGCGCACGCTCATAAACATTTCTGTCTAATTCGTAGCATCTCTGTGAAGCTGAAGATAAGCTCGTACTGCCTTCAGCTCCACTCTGTCACCACGGGGACAATCCCAGTCCACGCCCCTTGATTCTGGTTCTACTCCAACAGCGAGGACACTGGTTCCTGCCATCCACCCCTGTTTACATAATTGTTGGATTTCAGAATATATGAATAGCTAGCAGTGTCAGAATTGTTAGTCTGGAGTCCTCGGGAAGCAGCTTTATCAACTAGAACACAGGGCTTCTGTGCACCTCCTTTCAAACAGGCCCTCCTCATTTCCAAAGTGACTGAGGTCAGCAGCCTTCTCCAAGCACTTCAGTGACAGGGTTTCCCACATTTCCAGCACAGTTGGATTCTCTCATCATACTCTTCATTCCTTCCTGGGGTCCCCTGCCTCCCTATTGATTTTGTTGTTGTTGTTGTTAAATTTGCATTCACTAAGACTCATCTTTGTGCTGCGAAGTTTGCTGGGTTTCAATAGACTCTTAGAGTCAAGTATCCACAGTTACAGCAACATACTGAGAAGTTTCCCTGCCCTAAAAAACTTTGTGCTTCACCTCCCTCCCCTCTCCTTGGACCCTTAGCAACCAGTGATCTTTTTATTATGTTGTTGCCTTTTCCAGAGCTTTCTGATTGGTTTCTTTCACTTAGCACTCTTCATTTAAGAATGGCTTATTTCAGGGGTGTCTGGGTGGCTCAATCATTAAGTGTCTGCCTTCGGCTCAGGTTGTGACCTGGGATCGAGCCCCACATCGGGCTCCCCGCTCGGCGGGAAGCCTGCTTCTCCCTCTCCCACTCCTCCTGCTTGTGTTCCTGCTCTCGCTGTCTCTCTCTATGTCAAATAAATAAATAAAATATTAAAAAAAATGACTTACTTCAAATACTGTGATAACAGCCCTGTTCCACCCAGGGGCCCGATGAACGTACTCCTGCCCACTATGTTTGTGCTGATCCTCAGGAGCCTGCAGAGACACCACGCTGAACTGGAAGCCCATGGGTGTTATTTGCATGTTATTTGCAGGGCAATGCTGTGCATTAGACTTGCCTGTACAAGGGTTTCTTTTTCTTACGTGAGGCCCACAGAGTGTCTGTTGAGGTATGTCCACGGGAAAATGGCACTGGACCTGTTTGGATGGTGTCCTTTTATGTGGCTGCAAGGTGTGCGTGGTTTAGAGGAACTGGAGGGACAGAGCACTTCGTGACTGGTGTGTTGTCGCCCACCTCCCACCTTCTACATAAATTGATGTTCTCTTGTGTTCACATGTCAGTATGTGACCTCTGTCTCGTCATTTAAATGGGATCACCAGGCCATGCTGTTCCATGTAGGCCCTGGGACAGGCTGCAGGATGGGGTCTACACCTGGGAGTGGTGAGAGACTGTAGCCAGCTGCCTCTGTATGTGTGGGTGGTGCGGAAAGAGGAGGGAAAGTGTGCGAGGGCAGCTGGGGAGGAGGTTCTGCAGTGATTGCACCTACGAGGAAAGGATATAGAGCCCTAAATATCAGAAGGAAAATTAACCTGGCATTTTCTGCCATCCCCAAGTCCTGGCCAACTGTTTCAACCTTTTGACTTGAGAAAAATAAATTCAAAATTGGCTATTAGTTGCAGTTGTGTTGCTTGGGTGAGAGTCTTTGCACACCACTTACGGTCTCACACATGGGAGAGGAAGCTCGTTGTGGGAGGTGTCGTGAGGCAGCTGACGCGTCTTGGTTCTCCCCGGATATGCTCACAGGAACATTTCTTGTCACCTTTCTTACTAAGTAATTGTCTCTGAAAAGAATCCTGTCCCAGTCCATCAAAGTGTGCTTTGTATCCTTTCTGATTGTCTGTCATTCTCACATCTGATCTGCTCATAATTCTTTCTCCTTCTGTCCCTTCTCCTCTTCATTTTTTAAAGACCATGGTTCTTTCTCTTCCATTCTAGTGTTCTAGTAGTTTTCATCAAGTGGGAGAATTTCTGATGTCTTTACTATTTCGATACAAAACAAGAGAACCTGGGAGGTCTAGCACAAGTTACAATGGATGCAAAGAAGGGAAGAGCTGTTTTTTTTTTTTTTTTTTTTTTTAAGATTTTGTTTATTTATTTGACAGAGAGCGAGAGAGGGAACACAAGCAGGGAGAGTGGGAGAGGGAGAAGCAGGCTTCCCGCTGAGCAGGGAGCCCAACGCGGGGCTCGATCCCAGGACCCCGGGATCATGACCTGAGCCGAAGGCAGATGCTCAATGACTGAGCCACCCAGGAGCCCTGAAGAACTGTTTTTAATGAAATCTTGCAAAAGATAAAACAGCCTTATCCTGAATTTGTTAGAATCAGAGAGAGAGGGAGGGAGGGAGGGAAGGAGCTTGGGGTAAATTGGGGTAAATCAGGCTTTTATGGGGTGAGAATTTGAGAATTTATTAGCTTGCTCATTTACATACTCTGCTGAACACCTGCCGTGGGTTGAGTAAGTCAAATAAAATTTCCTCAGAGCACTCCAGACATCTAAGTTATTCTTTGTCACTGGGGCTGCAGGAGACCCCAGAGGAAAAAGCTAAAAAATGCAGTTATAAAAATGAAAATATATCAAGTGTCCCTCAGAGAACCAGGCCCAGAGATATGTCTCTTAGCATGCACAAAACAAAGCAAGTTTATTAGCATGTTCTTGAAACTTGGGGAAATGGCAGCCTTGAAATATTATCAGTAGGTTGTTACTAATTTAAGTGAAAATATTCTCTCCTTGGGGACTTCTGGGGAATGAAATACTGTATTTCTTTTTTTTTTTCCCGAAGATTTTATTTATTTGACAGAGAGAGATACAGAGAGAGAGGGAACACAAGCAGGGGGAGCGGGAGAGGGAGAAGCAGGCCTCCTGCGGAGCAGGGAGCCCGATGCGGGGCTTGATCCCAGGATCCTGGGATCATGACCTGAGCCGAAGGCAGACGCTTAATGACTGAGCCACCCAGGTGCCCCAAAATATTGTATTTCGCTTGTGTTTGTCTGTAGAAGACCGTGAACAAATGCTTGCTGAGTGGAATTACAGTTTAAGGTGCACATAATTGCCCAGAGCGCCCACTAGGCGTGGAGCAAAGAGCGTTGCACGTCACCATGTTTCTCCTGTGCAAACCTGCAGACAGCTTGGCTAGGATGCCACCTTCAGTTCTCTGCTGTGTGGCCACACGGGGCCCTGGGCCCACCTGCCAGCCCCAGATGCAGGGAGGGGCTCATCACGATGTCTTTGCTGCATGCTGTCCGTTAGTCAGCCCTGCCTTCTGGATACGGGCTGACATTCCCCCTTCTCCTAGAGTGCGTTTGCCAGCACAACCCAGAACATAGACGTAAATGAAGCTGTGGAGGCTGGAAAGAAGGAAAATAAATTTGGAGCGCTGATTTCCACACTTGCGTGCTGTTGTGGTCCTGCTCTCTGCGCTTGTACTGAACTCTGGTTCGGCCTTGTTATTGTGACTCTGGTTGATAGAGAGGAGAAGTGGGGTTGGGTGTTAAGTTCCACATCAGCCTGAAGTGAATCCCAGTCTTGACTCCCAGCAGTGCGGTTGTGCCCTCCTGTGCAGTGTGCAAGTCTACATGGGGAGATTGAGGACATGCACGTCAACACTGTCCTGTTTCCTTGCCAGGAGGAAGAGTCCTTGGGCCTGCACCCCGGGATCCAACAGCTTTGACAAAGAAGGTCAGAAAGGCACATTGCTGCAGGCTTTTACCGAAGATAGTGTTAACCAGCCCGGGACGAGGTCACAGACGGAAAGACCTTCTCCTGACCATTTGCTTGCAGCTTCTGCTGTGGGAGCTGCTTGTGACCTCCTCTCTCTGACAGTCACTCACTCTCCTGTCCCCTTGCTCCCTCCTTCCCTCTCACCTTCTTGCCTTTACAGACTTCATCCACCCCCACCCCAGCACCAGTTCTTACCTCCACAGTTCATACCCTTGTCCCACCCCTTCTGGAGCTCATGCTTTCCCAGTGTGCTTGGCATCCCCTCCTCAGTGTCCTGGTCCTTTACCACCCACTGAACTGAGCTGGGCCCTCACCTCCTCCTCTGGGCTCTCCTCTTTCCCTTCACCTCATGCGTCCCTCTGTTGCTGAGTCAGAACCACACCATCACCTTGACCCCAACATCTTCCTCCTTCCTTCTGGCCCAGACAGTCCACTTGTTCTCTGCTCCCCTCCTTCTGACCGGCCCTACATACCAGCTACCAGGTGTATCTTCTCTGACGGTGTGTAGATGCATTGCCCTTACCCCTCCTCCAAAGCTTGTGAACAGTGGTGTGGCTTGGCTTTCTGCCTCTGCCCATTGTGGGTGTCCCCTGGATAGTCCTGAGCCCCGTGCATGCCCAGTCCTTTCCCCATAGGGTATGTCTGTCATGTGGGGTCTCCCTGGAATGCCGGTCACTCTCCAGAGCTAGTCCAGCCTCTTCTCCCTGCCTTTCCATACCTGCTTCTTCTAGTCACTTTGTGATGTCCCTCAGGTGTACTAGAGTTTTCTGTTATACCTGCCTATCAGAGTGGGAGTCCCTGTATCAGTTAGTGAATAGTACAGAACAAAGCACCCCAAGACTTAAAGCAGTAATCCTTTATGATTTCTTTGGGGTCTCAGCTGCTTTAGGCTGCGCCTGCCTGGGTGTCTGCCCACATATCTCTCCGCTCCCTCCTGGCACCCACAGGCTGGTGCAGGCATGTCCTTCTGATGGCGATGACAGAGGAGAGAGGGGGAACGTGAAAATATGGCAGGCTTTTGCGGCCTGGGCTCAGAATTGGCATTCCCCCACTCAACCTCATTGTGGTGCCAAAGCAAGTCACGTAGTGGAGCTGGAATCTAGGGGTGGGGCCTGCAGGCTGTGAGAGGGATTTCAGAAGGTGTGGCTGGAAGCTGGGTCAAGAAGCAGGTCATTCACAGCACCTGCGACGTCCATTGTCCTCATTGCCATCCTATTGCAGCTCCTACTTACTGTCCCATACGTGGTGAGCACTTCTGGTATGTCAGGCTTTCATGGAACTTGCATTTGAAGAGGAGAAGGTGAGCAACACACAAGACACTGCTTTTAGACCTGGTGATTGCTGTGCAGGGGGACAGGGTTGGGTCAGTGACCTCACAGCCTGTGTCTTTTGTTGTCGTCGTTTGGTTGCTGTAGTTTATTTACTTATTTATTTTTCTTTTTTAAAATTTAAATTCAATTAGCCAGCTTATAGGACATCATTAGTTTCTGATGTAGTGTTCAGTAACTCATCAGTTGCATATAACACCCGGTGCTCATCACATCACATGCTCTCCTTAATGCCCATCACCCAATCACCCCATCCCCCCACCCACGACCTCTCCCGGAACCCTCAGTTTGTTTCCTATAGTTCAGAGTCTCTCATAGTTTTTTTCTCTCTCTGATGACTTCTCATTCAGTTTTCCCTCCCTTCCCCTAGGATCCTCTGTGCTGTTTCTTATATTCCACATATGAGTGAAACCATATGGTAATTGTCTTTCTCTGATTGACTTATTTTGCTCAGCATAATCCCCTCCAGTTCCATCCATGTCGATGTAAATGGTAGGTGTTCATCCTTTCTGATGGCTGAGTAGTATTCCATTGTGTATATACACTACATCCTCTGTATTCACTCGTCTGTTGATGGACATCTCATAACAGCCCGTATCTATCTCTGCTGGCCATCTGCAGACCCGATTCACCCCCTTGTCCCCGTGTGTAGGGATGCATCTGTCCTTGATTTCTCTGTTGTACCTAAGGCAGCTTAGGACACATGTAATAGTTGTAGCTGCAGTTTATTGGATGCCACCCATGTGTCAGTGTTATTCAGCACCACCCTTAACATCCCAGGGCTCTGCCTTATTTTGTGCACATTTACAGGTGAAATCATTGGGGCTTGGAGGTTAGGGAGGGTTTCGGGGTCGCCAGGGGCACTCTCCTGCTCTCCTAGTTTCTCCTTCCCTTCCCACTCTATTCTCTGCCTCTTCCTTTTCTTGATCTCACTGCCCGGCTTGGAATGAAATCATCTAAGCCAGAGGCAGATGCAGAAATACATGCTTTCAAATTAAGTGTGCTTTTGTTTTTTAAAAAGCTTAGGATTTTATCTTTTGATGATGATTGTAACTTCATGAGACTGTGGACCGCCCCTGCAGCAAACAGGATGGCGTAGATATCCCTGAGGTGCTCCATTGCATATAGTAGTTGTCACATTGAGAGAGAACACATCTTTGGGGCTGGTCGGCAGAGGTAATTCTGCATATGCCTAAAGGCAAAGCTTCTAATCCATCTTGGCAGTTCAGGATGTGTGTTAAATTGCGTTAGAGATCCTAAAACATGGCCTTGTCTGGAGGCTTCATTCTGCCAGAAGTGCCTTTTGAGCTTATTTTATATTATTTATATATTTTTTGACTACTGATGTTTCAGATTCATGCCCCAGTGATGTAGGGAGGACAGAAGAGGAGGGCAGTGTCCCAGAGTGACATAAAATGGTAACTCTCTTCCTGCATGCCTCATTTTATGTTTCAACCCCTGTTATGTCTCTGGGTTCTCCCACTGTCCCTTTGAAGTAAGGAGGGGTGATATTTAATCCTTTAACAAATTCAGAAGCTGAGGTTTCAAGGCACACTCATTTATGTTGGTGAGAGGCAATTTGTAAACATCTTTCTAAAATCTTAACACATAACACTTTAAAAAATCTGTTTTTTTTTTTTTTAGATTTTATTTTTAAGTAATTTCTATACCCAATGTGGGGCTCAAACCCACAGCCCTGAGATCAAGAGTCATGTGTTTTACCCACTGAGCCAGCCAGGTGCCCCTGGAACTCTTTTTGTAAGAATTCATTCTGAGGGGGAAGAAATCGGAGATATCCCCAAGGCCTAACAATCAGGACTGCTGATTATAGCATTATTTTTAATGGGGAAAATTAGAAACCATGTAAGGTTACTTCAAGGGGGCATTGGTTAAATAGTTGATGTACATGTGTAAAATTAATCATTTTGTAGTGATTAAAATTTATGATGGTGAGAAATATCAAGTATGGAATTGTTCACAGTGCATTATAGGTAAAAGGTGCTGTTTATAAAATTGCATGTACAGTGTGATCTCAGTTCTTTTAAATATGCAGGGAAAAATGACTGAAAACCAAAATGACTGAAAATAGGGATGTTATCTTCGGATGAGGAGCTAACTAGTATTATTCTTGTGATTTTCTGCATTTTCTTAATTTTCTAGGCTTTTATGATACGAAAAATCTTCAATAATAGTTTGACTTTAAGTAATCAGGTGCAGAGAGAACGTGTAGTTTGTCCATGGCCACATGACTGATTTCTAGCACCTTCTACTTCTAAGCAAGAGCTCTTTCCAACACTTCAGGTTGAATTTTCGATGTTCCGTGCTGTCATTTCTGTTTTCTTAGCACGACAGTGCCCAGTTTGCTCCTCTTGAGAGGAGTGCAAGGAAGGGATGCTTCCATTTTGGAAAAGACTGACCTGGTTGGGGGGGGGAGGGAGCTCTGTCCTGCGACCCACCCCTCTTCTCCGGCCTTCCTTTTCTCCCTCTTTCCCCAGCTGTCAACCAGCCTTGCTGCTCTCCAGTACCCTGCAGGGAGGTAGCCATGACTCATACAGATGGGAAGGATCTGTTTATTAAATTTGCATGAGGTGGGGGCGCCTGAGTGTCTCAGTCATTAAGCATCTGCCTTTGGCTCAGGTCATGATCCCGGGGTCCTGGGATCGAGCCCCGCATCAGGCTCCCTGCTCCACAAGAAGCCTGCTTCTCCCTCTCCCACTCCCCCTGCTTGTGTTCCCTCTTTTCGCTGTGTCTCTCTCTGTCAAAAAGAAAAAAGAAAAAACCTTAAAAAAAAAATTTGCATGAGATGTACAGCTGGGAATCCAGAAACATTTAGGCTGGAAATGGGGTAAAGTAGGAATGTGACCTTCCAAGGGAATGAGGACAGAGTCCAGATCTTGGGGTTGGGAGGTTGGTGGTGGGAATGGTACAGGATGGTGCAGGCTGTGGGCGGTGGCTCAGCTGTGGATCTGTGATGGGGCCCTGGAAAGGCTCAGCACTCTTCGGTGGTAAAGCCCAGGTTTGGGGGTGCATGGCTGCCCTGTGAGAACCGTGCTGTCAGGCCAGTCACATGCTCCAGTGAAGCTCTGAGCCAGTGCAGTGAGAAGGGAGGACTCAGGAGAGCGTGGACCGCTAAAGGCAGCTCTGTCCCGGCACTGCGGTGTGGTGGGCCTTTTCTGGTCGGATCTTACTTTGGTTCCTGCCATTTCTCCAAGCCAAGTTTCTAACCCCTTTTGGTCCTATGAGCAGCCTGCGCTCCTTCTAATAAGCCAGGGCCAGCTAAGTTTTTCTGTAAACAGTCAGGGCTCTTCAGGCTCCTACTCTCTGTCAGCTCTTGAACTCAGCTGTTGTAGGACAAAAACAGCCACACACAAGATGTAAGCAGGTGGGTAGGTTGTGTTCCAGTAACACTTTATTTACGAAAATGTAAGGCCATGTTTTGCATGCCCTGAGTAAGCCAATTCTTCTTACCCCAGAATCTGCTAGAGGTTAGTCCTCTCTCTGACCTCAAGGCAGCTTGATGGACTCCAGCTCTCCTGACAGAAGGGGAGAATCAGAACAAGGGAGAAGAATGTCTGTTCACCCAGGTGGCTGTACCGTCCCGAACCTCTGTTTAATTCTGACATGTGCACCCCATCTAAGTACAGATCCACATGAGACAGGCAGTGTTGAGAGCAGACAAGTTAGATTGGCAAAATGGTATGAAACCATGTCATGTGAAAGAACTGCATATATTTACAGTGAAGAACAAATTTAAGCATTTGAAAGGCTGTCCTGTGGAAGAGGGGAGAGTGGGTGGAGCCTGCATTCATTGAGAGAGAATCTGGGCGCATTATTTTGCAGGGTGGTTTGTTACCTTATTTCAAGAGGGAGAAGCTTTGCTCTGTGAAATGCCAACTACTGTAAGGGTCTGTGATGGAAGCTTCTAGGAGATAAACTTATACTCAATGGACTAAAACCTTAAAATATTCAGAGCTGTCCCAACATGAGTTGCCTCCTTGGTCATGAGTGATATTTCTATCTGGGCTGGTGTATCCCACAGGTGGGTGGCTTACCCACGGATGGGGCCCCTTTGGGAGGCAGGTGGAGCTCCTTCAGCCATGGAACGTTCTCCTTGGGCGTCACTCCAAAGCTTACAGCTGTGCCTCTTACCCACAAAACTAGTGTAGCTAGTGTGCTCATGCTGGAGGTGGAGGGGGGAGCCCAACAGTTTTAAGCAAATCTGTTCTCTTCCAGGATTCCTGCCTCCTAGACCTGGGCTGTGGGAGGACTTGAAAGAACAAAACCTTGACCTTGGATTGTATGGGGTTAGCATAGGGATTCCCAGCAGAAGGCATGCTGTTCTCACACTTAAAATTGGTCCATTAATCACATCCCAGGTGGAGGAAGTCAAATGCTGGGGGCTTCTGAGCTGTGAATGCTATCTGTAGATACTTGGAAGAGCAAATGGTTCCCAGATATTAGAAGGTGCTAAGCAGTGCATTGTTTGCTTGGCTGCAACAGAGGACTGGAAAGGATTTGAGAATAACATAAATTAAACTGGATGAGATTATAAAGGAAAGAATTATTTTCAGGAGGAAATAGTGATGATTTTCCCTGTGTGGTCTCAGGTTGTTACTTGTTTACGTATGTATGCACAAAGACATTGTGGTTAAAAGATGTCAAAATAATGAAAATAGAAGATACCAGATTAAATAAACTTGATAAAATTCTCATGACAGGAAGAACTTCCAGTATCTTTAGCACCTAATATACATTTGAGCTTCATTAAAAAAAATTATTTATGTATTTATTTTAAGGAATCTCTGCCCAACATGGGGCTTAAAGTCATAACCCCAAGATCAAGAGTTGCATGCTCTTCTGACTGAGCCAGGCAAGTGCCCCTACATTTGAACTTCTAAAAGAGAGACATCGGGGGACAGAATGTTCCAAATGCACTTGGACCAGAGCTTTTCACCATCCTGGCTCCTACTGAACACATTTGGGAAACTTTCTATCTGACCAGCTGTGTTTGGAATGGCGTCCTAGAGCATCACCATTACCAGAAACTTGTTAGAATTGAAGAGTCTCAGTCCCTACCCCACATCTACTAAGTCATAAACCAGGAGTGGGCCCAGCAACCACGTTTTTACAAGTTCTGTGGTGCTCAAGACAGAACCTCTTAGGCAGGATGACTTCTACATCTTTGCTGTAATTCTACAGTCTAGTGTCCTCTATCCCATTGAGGTACCATGTGGTGAAGGGTTGCATTTCTTTTTTTTTTTTTTAAAGATTTTATTTATTTATTTGAGACAGAAAGAATGAGAGGGAGAGAGCACATGAGAGGGGGGGAGGGTCAGAGGGAGAAGCAGGCTCCCTGCTGAGCAGGGAGCCTGATGCGGGACTTGATCCAGGGACTCCAGGATCATGACCTGAGCCGAAGGCAGCCGCTTAACCAACTGAGCCACCCAGGCGCCCGAAGGGTTGCATTTCAAGTAGTTTGGCAAACATCAGCTGTAGGACCTTCTTTCTTTCTTTCTTTATTATTATTATTATTATTATTTTTAAAGATTTTATTTATTCATTTGAGACACAGAGATACAGAGAGAGAGAGAGAAAGCATGAGCAGGGAGAGAGGCAGAGGGAGAGGGAGAAGCAGGCTCCTTGCTGAGCCAGGAGCTCGATGTGGGGCTCGATCCCAGGACCCTGGGATCATGACCTGAGCCAAAGGCAGACGCTTAACCATCTGAGCCACCCAGGCGCCCCTATTTATTATTTTTAAAATTAACATGTAATGTATTATTTGTTTCAGGGGTACAGGTCTGTGATTCATCAGTCTTACACAATACCCAGCGCTCAACCCAACACATATCCTCTCCAATGTCCATCACCCAGCCACCCCATCCCTCATTCCCCCTCCCCTCCAGCAACCCTCAGTTTGTTTCCTGAGATTTAAGAGTCTCTTATGGTTTGTCTCCCTCTCTGGTTTTGTCTTGTTTCATTTTTTCCTCTCTTCCTCTGTGATCCTCTGCCTTGTTTCTTAAATTCTGCATATCAGCGAGATCATATGATAATTGTCTTTCTCTGATTCACTTATTTTGCTTAGCACATCCATCCACATCATTGCAAATGGCAAGATTTCATTTTTTTGATGGCTGCGTACTATTCCATTGTGTGTGTATATATATATATATATAATATATTATATATATATATATACATACCACCTCTTCTTTATCCATTCATCTGTCGATGGACATCTGGGCTCTTTCCACAGTTTGGCTATTGTGGACATTGCTGCTATAAACATTGGGGTGCAGGTGCCCCTTTGGATCACTACATTTGTATCTTTGGGGTAAATACCCAGGAGTGCAATTGCTGGGTCTTAGGTGGCTCTATTTTCAACTTCTTCAGGAACCTCCATACTGTTTTCCAGAGTGGCCGCACCAGCTTGCAGTCCCACCAACAATGTAGGAGGGTTCCCCTTTCTTAGAAGAGAGCATGACCTTTTGCAGCATTGAAGGTTCTGAGAAGTCCTGCAGAGGAAAATCCTGTTAAATTTCAACTCACATTTTTTTTTTTTAATTTTTTTTTTATTCTTATGTTAATCCCCATACATTACATCATTAGTTTTAGATGAAGTGTTCCATGATTCATTGTTTGTGCATAACACCCAGTGCTCCATGCAGAACGTGCCCTCCTCAGTACCCACCACCAGGCTAACCCATCCTCCCACCCCCCTCCCCTCTAGAACCCTGTTTGTTTTTCAGAGTCCATCGTCTCTCATGGTTCGTCTACCCCTCCGATTTCCCCCGCTTCATTCTTCCCCTCCCGCTACCTTCTTCTTCTTCTTCTTTTTTTTTTTTTCTTAACATATATTGCTCAACTCACATTTTTCAAATGTGTCTGACACCCACCCTTTCTGAATAATACTTACTAACATACTAGGGCATGTATCCTACAGGACATTATTGTCAGTTGGAGGTTGCTAATTCCTGAGGTGACTTTTACTATGATACAATTTTAAATCCATTTCCTTGGTTCTGTTATTTAATCTTTATCTACAGTGTGTAGTGAGATGCACAAGAACACTGACATTGAAATATAACAAGTTAAAGACTACAAAAAAAATTATGTTCAAATTCACCTCATACTTTTCCTAAAACAAATCCATCTTATTCTCTGATAAAATTCTTATGTGGGACTGCAGGGAAGATGATGAGTTGGAGGACCCTAGGCTCACCTTGTCCCCTGGATACAACTAAATAACACCCACATCAGTGTAATCAACCCAGAAAATGACTGGCAGCACAGAATGTCCACAGCTAAATGTAGAGAAGAGGCCACATTGAAGAGGGTAGGAAGGACAGAGTTGAGGATGGGGACCAAATGGACCCATGAGACTGTCCATAATTGGGAGGGACACTCTGGGCATCGAGAGGGGAGAGGAACAGGCACTCGACACCAGGCACTCCAGCACCCCAGGCATGGGGACCCACATGAGAAGGACAAATCCCCATAACATTTGGCTTTGAAAATCAGACAGGCTGGACAATCAATGGGCTTCACACCTGGAACTTTAAAAATCAGTGGGCTCAGCTGTGGGAGAGCAAGGAGGGCTAGAGGAAACTGAGTTCCTGTCCTTAAAGACTTAGCACAACAAACAGCCTTGCTGAGATGTAACATAGAAGCAACAGTTTGAGAAACACTTGGGGCATATTGAAGGGAGATTTATTTACCAATCTCAGAGCATGTGCTGGAAAGGCAGGGATCTTTGGGGGACTTCCCCAAGAACAAAAGAACTGGTGGGCACCATTTTCCTTCCCTAGCCCCCAGTCTAGATAACACGGAAACCAGCGGGAACCAGTACAGTGCCAACACTCTCCACTAAGCTGGCAAACAGTGAGCCCCACTCCCACATACTACTGTTGAAATGCCCCCTCCATCCTGGCCTGGGCAGGAGTTTTCTCAGGTGGTGGCAAACTTTCTCCCCACGGCACATAGGTGCAGGCCTTTCTGGTACCCCATGCCCTGCCCCTGCATTCTCCTGTGGACCAGCCCCCTCTAAAACTCTCAGCTGGAGCCCTTCCAGAGTGGTATCATAAGCCTGGTAGCATGAAAGCAGCCCCAACTGGGGGCCAGCACTACTCCAACATGACTCCTGCCACAGGGAGAGGGGAAAATAACCATATATACCAGTTTGACTGTGGCCTCAGCAGTGGGCTGGGAACAAACACATGCAGGCCCTGTCCACCAACAAAAGCTTCTCAGGGGACAACAAAGGGAAAGTGCCCTGCAGTTTGGTGTTACTGCATCTCTGGCAAGTGCCTGGTCTGGCACAACTCAAGGCCAAGGTGGTCCCAGACTAGCCCACTAACAACACAAGACCAAACTTTGTTCACAACAGGCAAAAGAGAGCCATTGCAGATGACTGGACTGAAGGCAAATGTGGCTCAGCCACAGAGTAGGGCACACAGAACACACACAGGAGACACCCCTGAAGTGCTAGGTTCTGGTGAACAGGGGACATTGTACTGCAGGGCACTACTGGTCTTTTTCATTAGGCCACTACTTTCCAGAAAAGGAGACGTGGATGTTGTTCATAACACACAGAAACAGACACAGGGAGTTAGACAAAATGAGGAGACAGAGGAGTATATCCCAAATGAAAGAACAGGACAAAAATCACAAAAAGAGTTAAACAGCATGGAGATAAGTAATATGCTTGATAGAGAATTTAAAGTAAAGGTCATAATACCCACTGCACTTGAGAAAAGAGTGGAGGACATCAGTGAGACCCTCAACAAAGAGAAAACATAAAAAAAAAAATCAGAGGTGAAGAACTCAACTGAAATTAAAAATACACTAGATGGAATAAAGAGTAGAATAGAAGAAGCAAAAGAATGGATCAGTGACCTGGACAACAGAGTAATGGAAAGCAATCAAGCCAAATAGGAGAGAGAAAAACGAGTAATAAAAAATGAAAATAGATTTAGGGAACTCAACGACACCATCAAGTATAATATTTCCATTTTAGGGATCCCAGAAGGAGGAGAGAGAAAAGGGGGGCAAAAAAAGTAATAGCTAAAATTTCTCTAATTGGGGAAAGGAAATAGACATCTAGGTCCAGGAGATACAGAGAGCCCCCAATAAAATCAACCCAAGGAGGTCCACACCAGGACCCATAGCAATTAAAATGGCAAATAGTGATTAAAAAGAATTTTAAAAGCAGAAAGAGAAAACAGTTACATACAAGGGAAACCCTATTAGGCAATCAGCTGATTTTTCAGCAGAAACTGTGGAGCCCAGAAGGGAGTGGCATGGCATGATTTATGCAAAGTACCAAAAGGAAAAACACTGCAACCAAGAATACCTAGCAAGGCTGTCATTCAGAATAGGAGGAGAGAGAAAGAGTTTCCCAGACAAACAAAAGTTAAGGAAATTCATGACCACTAAACCAGCCTTATAAGAAATGGTAAAGGGGTTTCTTTGAGTGGAAAGGAAAGTCCTTAAGTGGAATAAGAAAAGTAGGAAGGACAAAAAGCAGTAAAATTAAGTTTACTTATAAAAATTAGTCAAGGGCCTCACAAAAGGCTGTAAAGTATGACATTATATACCTAAAATGTGGGGTGTGGAGGAGTAAAGAATGAGTTCAAACTTAAGCAGCCATCAATTTAATATAGACTGCTATATGCATAAGAAGTTATATATAAACCTAATGGTAACCACAAATCAAAAACTGGTAATAGATATGCAAAAATTAAAGAGAAAGAGTCCCAAGTATATCCCTTAAGAAAGCCAGCACACTGTGAGTGAAGAGAGCAAGAGAAGAAAGGAACAGAGAAAAACAAAAAAAACAACCATAAAACAAGTAAGAAAATGACAATAAGTGCATACCTATCAATAATTATTTTGAATGTAAATGCTCCAATCAAAAGACAGGGTGACAGAATGGACAAAAAAGCAAGACCCACCTCTATGCTGCCCACAACACACTCATTTCAGACCTAAAGACACCTGCAGGTTGAAAGTGAAGGGATGGAAAGCATTTATCATGCAAATGGAATTGAAAAGAAAGCTGGGGTAGCAATACTTATATTGGACAAAATAGACTTTAAAACAGAGTGTTAACAAAAGAAAAAAAGGATACTATATAATCCTAAGGGAATAGTCCAACAGGAAGACACAACAATTGTAAATATTTACGCACCCAACATGGGAGCACCCAAATACAAAAGCAGCTAATAACAGACATAAAGGAAATAATCCAAAGTAATACAATAGTTGTAGGGAAGTTTAACACCCAGTTAGATAAATGGAAAGATCATCCAAACAGAAAATCAACAAGGAAACAGTGCCTTTGAATGGCACACTGGACCAGATGGACTTAAGAGTTATATTCAGAACATTCCATCCTAAAACAGTAGAATACACATTCTTTTCAAGTGCACATGGAATATTCTCCAGAATAGACCACATGTTAGGCCATAAAACAAGTGTCAACAAATTAAAAAAGACCAAAGTCATACCATGCATCTTTTCTGACCAGACCACTATGAAACTAGAAATCAACCACAAGAAAAAATCTGGAAAGACCACAAATACATGGAGGTTAAATAACACCTACTAAATAATGAATGGGTCAACCAAGAAATCAAATAGAAAATAAAAATATACATGGAGACAAATGAAAATGAAAACACAATGGTCCAAAATCTTTGAGATGCAGCAAAAGCTGTTCTAAGAGAAAAGTTTATAGCAATACAGGCCTACCTCAAGAAGCAAGAAAAATCTTGTATTAACAATGTGACCTTATACCTAAAGGAGCTAGAAAAAGAACAAACAAAACCCAAAACCAGCAGAGGGAAGAAAATAAGAAAGAGTAGAGCAGAAATGAATGAAATAGAAACCCTAAAACCAATAGAACAGATCAATGAAACCAGGAGCTGGTTCTTTGAAAAGATCAGGAAAATTGATAAACCTCTAGCCAGACTCATCTAAATAAAATAAATAAATAAATAAATAAATAAATAAATAAATAAATAAATAAATAAATAAGAGAGAACTCAAAATCAGAAATGAGAGAGGAGAAGTAGCAATTGACATTGCAGAAATATGAGGGATTGTAAGATAATATTATGAAAAATTACATGCCGGGCGCCTGGGTGGCTCAGTAGTTAAGTGTCTGCCTTCGGCTCAGGTCATGATCCCAGGGTCCTGGGATTGAGCCCCACATCGTGCTCCCTGTTCGGCGGGAAGCCTGCTTCTTCCTCTCCCACTCGCCGTGCTTGTGTTCCTGCTCTCGCTATCTCTCTCTCTGTCAAATAAATAAATAAAATCTTTAAAAAAAAAAAAGAAGAAAGAAAAATTACATGCCAACAACCTAGAAGAAATGGATAAATTCCTAGAATCATATAACGTACCAAAACTGAAGCAGGAAGACATAAAAAATTTGAACAGACTAATTACCAGCAATGAAACTGAATTAGTAATTAAAAACTCCCAAAAAACAAAAGTCCAAGACCAGATGGCTTCACAGGTGAATTCTGTCAAACATTTAAAGAAAAGGTAATACTTATTCTTCTCAAACTATACTAAAAATTACAAGAGGAAGGAAAACTTCCAAATTCATTTTGTGAAACCAGCATTACCCTGATACCAAAACCCAATAAAGACACCACAAAAAAAAGAACTGTAGGCCACCAATATCGCTGATGAACATAGATGCAAAAATCCTTGACTAAATATTAGCAAACCAAATCCAGCAATACAGTAAAAAGATCATTCACCACGATCAAGTGGGATTTAGTTCTGGGTTGCAGGGGTGGTTTTAATACTTGAAAAACAGTCAACATGGTACTTCCCATCAACAAGAGAAAGGATAAAAATCATCTGATCATTTAATTAGATGCAGAAAAAGCATTTGACAAAGTACAACATCCATTCATGATTAAAAACCCTTAATGAAGTAGGTCCAGAGGGAACATACCTCAATATAATAAAGGCCATCTATGAAAAACACACAGCTAACATCGTACTTAATGGTGAAAAACTGAGAGCTTTTCCCCTAAGGTCAGGAACAAGATGAGGATGTCCTCTCTCACCACTTTATTCAACATAGTACTGGAAGTCCTAGCCACAGCAATCAGACAACAAAAAGAAATAAAAGGCATCCATATTGGCAAGGAAGGAGTAAAACTTTCACTATTTGCAGATGATGTGATTCTATATATAGAAAACCAAAGATTCCACTGAAAAACCACTAGAACTCATAAATGAATTCAGTAAGGCTTCAGGAAACAAAATCAATATACAGAAGTTGGTTGCATTTCTATACACTAATAATGAAACAGCAGGAAGAGAAATTAACAGTTCCATTTACAGCTGCACCAAAAAATAACAAAATACCCAGGAATAAACTTAAACAAGGAGGTGAAAGACCTGTACTCTGAAAACTATAAAACACTGATGACAGAAATTGAAGATGACACAAACATGGAAAGATGTTCCATGCTTATGGATTGGAAGAACAAATATTGTTAAAATGCCTATACTACCCTAAGCAATGTGTAGATTTAATGCAATCCCTATCAAAATACCAACATCATTTTTTCTCAGAACTAGAACAAATAATCTTAAAATTTGTATGGAACCACAAAAGACCGTGAGTAG
The DNA here is from genome assembly GCF_002201575.2 of Neomonachus schauinslandi. Taxonomy (NCBI): domain Eukaryota; kingdom Metazoa; phylum Chordata; class Mammalia; order Carnivora; family Phocidae; genus Neomonachus; species Neomonachus schauinslandi. The sequence goes on along the minus strand of NC_058414.1, from coordinate 105,263,252 downwards.
CCAAAGCAATCTTTAAGAAGAAGAGAGGGGCGCCTGGCTGGTTCAGTTGGTTGAGCGCCCGACTCTTGATTTTGGGTCAGGTCATGATCTTGGGGTCATGAGATCAAGCTCCGTGTTGGGCTCTTCACTCAGTGGGGGAGTCTGCTTCTCTCTCTCAAATAAATAAATCTTTAAGGAAAAAAAAGAACAAAATTGGAGGTATCATAATCCCAGATTTCAAGATATACCACAAAGCTGTAGTGATCAAAACAGTATGGTACTGGCATAAAAATAGACACATAGATCAATGGAACAAAATAGAAAACCCAGAAATAAACCCACAATTATATGGTCAATTAATCTTTGACAAAGGAGGAAAAGAATATACAATAGGAAAAAGTCTCTTCAACAAATGGTGTTGGGAAAACAGGACAGCTAGACGCAAAAGAGTGAAACTAGACCATTTTCTTACACCACACATGAAAATAAACTCAAAATGGGTTAAGGACCTAAATGTGAGACCTGAAACCATAAAAATCCTAGAAGAGAGCACAGGCAGTAATTTCTCTGACAGTGGTTGTAGCAACATTTTTCAAGATATGTCTCCTGAGGCAAGGGAAACAAAAGCAAAAATAAACTACTGTTACTACAGCAAAATAAAAAGCTTCTGCACAGTGAAGGAAACATTCAACAAAACTAAAAGGCAACATATTGAATGGGAGAAGATATTTGCAAATGACATATCTGATAAAGGGCTAGTATCCAAAATATATAAAAGAATTTATACAACTCAACATCAACCCCCTCCAAATAATTCAATTAAAAATGGGCAGAAGACATGAACAGACATTTCTCCAAAGAGGACATCCAGATGGTGGACAGACACGTGAAAAGATGCTCAATGTCATTCACAATCAAGGAAATGCAAATCAAAACCACAGTGAGATTCACCTCACACCTGTCAGAATGGCTAAAATCAAAACCACAAGAAACAGGTGTTGGTGAGGGCGTGATGAAAAAGGGTCCCTCATGCACTGTTGGTAAGAATGTAAACTGCTGCAGCCACTGTGGAAAACAGTATGGAGGGTCTTCAAAAAGTTAAAAACAGAACTACCCTATGATCCAGTAATCAAATTACTGGGTATTTACCCAAAACACAGAAAAACACTAATTTGAAGGGAAACATGCACCCCTGTGTTTATTGCAGCACTATTTACAATGGTGAAATTATGGAAGTAACCCAAGCGTCCATCCATAGATGAATGGATAAAGAAGTGTGTGTGTGTGTGTGTACAAGGGACAAACACACATACATATGTATGTGTAATGGAATACATATAGTGGAATATACATATATACATAGGTATATATATGATGGAATGTGTGTGTATATATACGTACATGTACATATATATATAATGGAATATTAGCCATAAAAAAGAATGAGATCTTGCCATTTGCAACAACATGGATGGAGTGAGAGAGGATTGTTCTAAGTGAAATAAGTCAGTCAGAGTAAAGACAAACACTTAGGATTTCACTCATGTGGAATTTAAGAAACAAAACAAAGAAAAAGGGCACCTGGGTGGCTCAGTTGGTTGGGCGACTGCCTTCGCCTCAGGTCATGATCCTGGAATCCCTGGATCGAGTCTCGCATCGGGCTCCCTGCTCGGCAGGGAGTCTGCTTCTCCCTCTGACCCTCCCCCCTCTCATGTGCTCGCTCTCATTCTCTCTGTCTCCAATAAATAAATAAAATCTTTAAAAAAAAAACAAAAACAAAGAAAAAACAGACAAAACCCTCCGGACTCTTAACTGTAGAGAGATGAGCACTGAGTAAGGTATAGAGTTGTTGAATCACTATATTGTACACCTGAAACTACTACAACACTGCATGTCAACTATGCTGGAATTAAAATTAAAAAAGATTTAAAAAATTCTTATGTGACACACCCAGTTGCCCCTAGTATTTCAGATCAGTGTTAAAAGGGAGATGTAGGGGCGCCTGGGTGGCTCAGTCGTTAAGCATCTGCCTTCGGCTCAGGTCATGATCCCAGGGTCCTGGGATCGAGTCCCACATCGGGCTCCCTGCTCAGCGGGAAGCCTGCTTCTCCCTCTCCCACTCCCCCTGCTTGTGTTCCCTCTCTCTCTGTGTCTCTCTCTGTCAAATAAATCAATAAAATCTTTAAAAAAAAAAATAAACACATGTGAGAAAAGAATTGATTTAAAAAAAAAATAAAATAAAATAAAAGGGAGATGTATTTTGGTTTTCGCTGTTGGGGAGCAAGGGGACACCGCACTGTGTTATTTGTGGACATGTGCTCATAAACGGTGACAGAAACATTCTTTATTTCATTATTTTTTATTTTTTTATTCTTATGTTAATCCCCATACATTACATCATTAGTTTTAGATGTAGTGTTCCATGATTCATTGTTTGTGCATAACACCCAGGGCTCCATGCAGAACGTGCCCTCTTTAATACCCATCACCAGGCTAACCCATCCCCCCAACCCCCTCCCTCTAGAACCCTCAGTTTGTTTTTCAGAGTCCATCGTCTCTCATAGTTCGTCTACCCCTCCAATTTCCCCCCTTCATTCTTGCCCTCCTATCTTCTTCTTTTTTCTTTTTTCTTAGCATATATTGCATTATTTGTTTCAGAGGTACAGATCTGAGATTCAACAGTCTTGCACAATTCACAGTGCTTACCAGAGCACATACCCTCCCCAGTGTCTATCACCCAGTCACCCCATCCCTCCCACCCCACCCCGCACTCCAGCAACCCTCAGTTTGTTTCCTACGATTAAGAATTCCTCATATCAGTGAGATCATATGGTACATGTCTTTCTCTGTTTGACTTATTTCACTCAACATAATACCCTCCAGTTCCATCCACGTCGTTGCAAATGGCAAGATCTCATTCCTTTTAATGGCTGCATAATATTCCATTGTATATATATACCATATCTTCTTTTTTTTTTTTTTAAAGATTTTATTTATTTATTTGACAGAGACACAGCGAGAGAGGGAACACAAGCAGGGGGAGGGGGAGAGGGAGAAGCAGGCCTCCTGGGGAGCAGGGAGCCCGATGCAGGGCTTGATCCCAAGACCCTGAGATCACGACCCGAGCTGAAGGCAGACACTTAACGACTGAGCCACCCAGGCACCCTTACCACATCTTCTTTATCCATTCATCTGTCGATGGACATCTTGGCTCTTTCCACAGTTTGGCTATTGTGGACATTGCTGCTATAAACATCGGGGTGCACGTACCCTTTCGGATCCCTACTTTTGTATCTTTGGGGTAAATACCCAGTAGTGCAATTGCTGGATCAAGTGGTAGCTCATTTTCAACTTTTTGAGGAACCTCCATACTGTTTTCCAGAGTGGCTGCACCAGCTTGCATTCCCACCAACAGTGTAGGAGGGTTCCCCTTTCTCCGCATCCCCACCAACATCTGTCCTTTCCTGACTTGTTAATTTTAGCCATTCTGACTGGTGTGAGGTGGTATCTCATTGAGGTTTTGATTTGGATTTCCCTGATGCCGAGTGATATTGAGCACTTTTTCATGTGTCTGTTGGCCATTTGGATGTCTTCTTTGGAAAAATGTCTGTTCATGTCTTCTGCCCATTTCTTGATTGGATTCTTTGTTCTTTGGGTGTTGAGTTTGATGAGTTCTTTATAGATTTTGGATACTAGCCCTTTATCTGATATGTCATTTGCAAATATCTTCTCCCATTCTGTTGGTTGTCTTTTGGTTTTGTTGACTGTTCCCTTTGCTTTGCAAAAGCTTTTTATCTTGATGAAGTCCCAATAGTTCATTTTTGCCCTTGCTTCCCTTGCCTTTGGCGATGTTTCTAGGAAGAAGTTGCTTCGGCTGAGGTCAAAGAGGTTACTGCCTGTGTTCTCCTTTAGGATTTTGATGGACTCCTGTCTCACATTGAGGTCTTTCAACCATTTGGAGTCTATTTTTGTGTGTGGTGTAAGGAAATGGTCCAGTTTCATTCTTCTGCATGTGGCTATCCAATTTTCCCACACCATTTGTTGAAGAGACTGTCTTTTTTCCATTGGACATTCTTTCCTGCTTTGTCAAAGATGAGTTGACCATAGAGTTGAGGGTCCATTTCTGGGCTCTCTATTCTGTTCCATTGATCTATGTGTCTGTTTTTGTGCCAGTACCATGCTGTCTTGATGATGACAGCTTTGTAATAGAGCTGGAAGTCCGGAATTGTGATGCCGCCAGCTTTGCTTTTCTTTTTCAACATTCCTCTGGCTATGTGGGGTCTTTTCTGGTTCCATACAAATTTTAGGATTATTTGTTCCATTTCTTTGAAAAAAGTGGATGGTATTTTGATGGGGATTGCATTGAATGTGTAGATTGCTCTAGGTAGCATTGACATCTTCACAATATTTGTTCTTCCAATCCATGAGCATGGAACATTTTTCCATTTCTTTGTGTCTTCCTCAATTTCTTTCATGAGTATTTTATAGTTTTCTGAGTAAAGATCCTTTGTCTCTTTGGTTAGATTTATTCCTAGGTATCTTATGGTTTTGGGTGCAATTGTAAATGGGATCAACTCCTTAATTTCACTTTCTTCTGTCTTGTTGTTGGTGTATAGGAATGCCACTGACTTCTGTGCATTGATTTTATATCCTGCCACTTTACTGAATTCCTGTATGAGTTCTAGCAGTTTTGGGGTGGAGTCTTTGGGGTTTTCCCCATAAAGTATCATATCATCTGCAAAGAGTGAGAGTTTGACTTCTTCTTTGCCGATTTGGATGCCTTTTATTTCTTTATGTTGTCTGATTGCTGTGGCTAGGACTTCTAGTACTATGTTGAATAGCAGTGGTGATAGTGGACGTCCCTGCCGCGTTCCTGACCTTAGGGGGAAAGCTCTCAGTTTTTCCCCATTGAGAATGATATTCGCTGTAGGTTTTTCATAGATGGCTTTTATGATATTGAGGTATGTACCCTCTATGCCTATACTCTGAAGAGTTTTGATCAAGAAAGCATGCTGTACTTTGTCAAAAGCTTTTTCTGCATCTATTGAGAGGATCATATGATTCTTGTTCTTTCTTCTGTTAATGTATGGTATCACATTGATTGATTTGCGGATGTTGAACCAACCTTGCAGCCCAGGGATAAATCCCACTTGGTCGTGGTGAATAATCCTTTTAATGTACTGTTGGATCCTATTGGCTAGTATTTTGGTGAGAATTTTTGCATCCATGTTCATCAGGGATATTGGTCTGTAATTCTCCTTTTTGATGGGGTCTTTGTCTGGTTTTGGGATCAAGGTAATGCTGGCCTCATAAAATGAGTTTGGAAGTTTTCCTTCCATTTCTATTTTTTGGAACAGTTTCTGAAGAATAGGTATTAATTCTTCTTGAAATGTTTGGTAGAATTCCCCTGGGAAGCCATCTGGCCCTGGGCTTTTGTTTTTTTGGGAGATTTTTGATGACTGTTTCAATTTCCTTAGTGGTTATAGGTCTGTTCAGGTTTTCTATTTCTTCCTGGTTCAGTTTTGGTAGTTGATACATCTCTAGGATTGCATCCATTTCTTCCAGGTTATCTAATTTGCTGTCATAGAGTTGCTCATAATATGTTCTTATAATTGTTTGTATTTCTTTGGTGTTGGTTGTGATGTCTCCTCTTTCATTCATGATTTTGTTGATTTGGGTCATTTCTCTTTTCTTTTTGATAAGTCTGGCCAGGGTTTATCAATCTTGTGAATTCTTTCAAAGAACCAGCTCCTAGTTTCGTTGATCTGTTCTACTGTTCTTTTAGTTTCTATTTCATTGATTTCTGCTCTGATCTTTATTATTTCTCTTCTCCTGCTGGGTTTAGGCTCTATTTGCTGTTCTTTCTCCAGCTCCTTTAGGTGTAGGGTTAGGTTGTGTACTTGAGACCTTTCTTGTTTCTTGAGAAAGGCTTGTATTGCTATATACTTTCCTCTTAGGACTGCCTTTGCTGCGTCCCAAAGATTTTGAATAGTTGTGTTTTCATTTTCATTGGTTTCCATGTATTTTTTTTTTAAAGATTTTATTTATTTATTTGAGAGAGAGAGACTGAGAGAGAGAGAGCATGAAAGGAGGGAGGGTCGGAGGGAGAAGCAGACTCCCTGCCGAGCAGGGATCCCAATGCGGGACTCGATCCCGGGACTCCAGGATCATGACCTGAGCCGAAGGCAGTCGCTTAACCAACTGAGCCACCCAGGCGCCCCGAGTTTCCATGTATTTTTTTAATTCTTCTTTAATTTCCTGGTTGACCCATTCATTCTTCAGTAGGATGCTCTTTAGCCTCCATGTATTTGAGTTCTTTCCGACTTTCCTCTTGTGATTGAGTTCTAGTTTCAAAGCATTGTGGTCTGAAAATACGCAGGGAATGATCCCAATATTTTGGTACTGGTTGAGACCTGATTTATGACCTAGGATGTGATCGATTCTGGAGAATGTTCCATGGGGACTAGAGAAGAATGTGTATTCCATTGCTTTGGGATGGAATGTTCTGAATATGTCTGTGAAGTCCATTTGGTCCAGTGTGTCATTTAAAGTCTTTATTTCCTTGTTGATCTTTTGCTTAGACGATCTGTCCATTTCAGTGAGGGGGGTGTTAATGTCTCCCACTATTATTGTATTGTTGTCAATGTGTTTCTTTGCTTTTGTTATTAATTGCCTTATATAATTGGCTGCTCCCATGTTAGGGGCATAGATATTTACAATTGTTAGATCTTCTTGTTGAATAGACCCTTTAAGTAGGATATAGTGTCCTTCCTCATCTCTTATTACAGTCTTTGGTTTAAAATCTAATTTGTCTGATATAAGGATTGCCACCCCAGCTTTCTTTTGGTGTCCATTAGCATGGTAAATGGTTTTCCACCCCTCACTTTCAATCTGGGGGTGTCTTTGGGTCTAAAATGAGTCTCTTGCAGACAGCATATCGATGGGTCTTGTTTTTTAATCCAGTCTGATAGCCTGTGTCTTTTGATTGGGGCATTTAGCTCATTTACATTCAGGCTAACTATTGAAAGATAGGAATTTAGTGCCATTGTATTGCCTGTAAGGTGACTGTTACCATATATTGTCTGTGTTCCTTTCTGGTCTGTGTTGCTTTTAGGGTCTCTCTTTGCTTAGAGGACCCCTTTCAAGATTTCTTGTAGGGCTGGTTTTGTGTTTGCAAATTCCTTTAGTTTTTGTTTGTCCTGGAAGCTTTTTATCTCTCCTTCAATTTTCAATGACAGCCTAGCTGGATATAGTATTCTTGGCTGCATATTTTTCTCATTTAGTGCTGTGAATATATCCTGCCAGTCCTTTCTGGCCTGCCAGGTCTCTGTGGATAGGTCTGTTGCCAATCTAATGTTTCTACCATTGTAGGTTACGTATCTCTTCTCCCGAGCTGCTTTCAGGATTTTCTCTTTGTCTATGAGACTCGTAAGTTTTACTATTAGATGTCGGGGTGTTGACCTATTTTTATTGATTTTGAGAGGGGTTCTCTGTGCTTCCTGGATTTTCATGCCTGTTTCCTTCCCCAAATTAGGGAAGTTCTCTGCTATAATTTGCTCCATTATACCTTCTGCCCCTCTCTCTCTTTCTTCTTCTTCTGGGATCCCAATTATTCTAATGTTGTTTTGTCTTATGGTAACGCTTATGTCTCGAATTCTGCCCTCGTGATCCAGTAGTTGTTTATCTCTCTTTTTCTCAGCTTCTTTATTTTCCATCATTTGGTCTTCTATATTACTGATTCTCTCTTCTGCCTCATTTATCGTAGCAGTTAGCGCCCCCATTTTTTATTGTACCTCATTAATAGCCTTTTTGATTTCTACTTGGTTAGATTTTAGTTCTTTTACTTCTCCAGAAAGGGTTTCTCTAATAACTTCCATATTTTTTCAAGCCCAGCTAGTATCTTTAAAGTGATGATTCTGAACTCTAGATCTGACATCGTACTAATGTCCGTATTGAGTAGGTCCCTGGCAGTCAGTACTACCTCTTGTTCTTTTTGTTGAGGTGATTTTTTCCATCTTGTCATTTTGTGCAGAGGAGAATAGATTAATGAGAGAACAAAATGCTAGCAGGGTAACAACGTCCCCAGAAAATATACTCTAAACAAATCAGAAAAGACCTGAAGCAGTGGAAAAAGAAATGGAAAGAGAAAAAAAGAAAAAGAAAAAAAAGAAAAAGATAAAGATAAAAACAAATAAAAACAAACAAAACAAAACAACAACAAAAAAACCCAGAATGTGATCAATTATGATCAGGCTGGTATATAGATCAGTGCCACACACTAGATTTGGGGTGTATTTTGGTCTTTTAGAAGAAAGTGCCTCCCAAAATTTTAAAGAAAAAAAACTTATATATGTACAAAAATAAGGGTTGATATGATGAAGGGATAGAATATGACTGTAAAGATGGAAATTATAAAAAATTTTATAAAAGGAATTGATAAGAAGTTGTTTGAAAAAAGAAAGAAGAGGATTTAAAAAAAGAAAAAAGAAAAAAAAGGGAGAGAATGTGATCAGGCAGGGGAGTAGAAAACACCATATACTAGAGATTTAGGGTATATTTTAATCTGTTAGAAGAAACTATCTCAAAATTTTAAAGAGAGAACAACTTATATATATATGCCAAAAATACGGGTAACTACTATGAAGGGATAGAATATGACTCTAAAAATGAAAAATAAAAATGTTTTTTAAAAAAAGGGATTGATAAGATGTTGGTTGAAAAAGGGAAAAAGAAAAATTCAAAAAAAAAAAAAAGACAGTTAAAAAAAAAGTTAACTTTGAAAGACTAAAGAATCATGGTAAAAAAGCCATGAATTCTATGTGCAGTATTCCCCTAGTGCTGGAGTTCTGCCGTTCTCATTGATCGGTAAACTTGGTCTTGGCTGCCTGTTCTTGCTGATCTTCTGGGGGAGGGGCCCGTTGCAGTGGTTTCCAAATGTCTTTGCCGGAGGCGGAATTGCCCCGCCCTTGCCCCCTCCCGGCTAAGTAATCTGCTCGGGTTTGCTCTCCGGAGCTTTTGTTCCCTGGGAGCTTTCTGTACAGCTTTCGAGGCCGAGAGTGAAAATGGCGGCCTCCCAATCTCTGCCCCGGAGGAGCCGAGAACTCGGGGCCCCGCTTCTCAGTGAGCCCCCAGAGAAAAGCCGTCAGTCACTCCCGTCTCCCCAGTCTCGGGCCGCACTCCGTGCTCACCCGGCCTGTGATCGCGCGTATCTCTGGCACCCGACCCCGGGTGGAGTCTCCAAACCCAGGAGATCCCTGCGGTGCACTCCCGCGCGGCTCCTCCTGGGGGAGGAAGGGGAGTCTCCCCGGATCTGCCGCTTGTTGGGTCCCTGCTTCCAGAAAGTGGTCGCTTTTCTGATGAGAGAGTTGTTGCTATTCTTTTCTTCGATCTCCTGTTGAGTTTGTAGGTGTTCAGAATGGTTTGATCCCTATCCAGCTGAATTCCTGAGAGGAGATGAAATCCAGGTCTCCTACTCCTCTGCCATCTTGCTCCGCCCCTCCTTTATTTCATTATTTATAAACAAACCCAGAAAATTGTCAAAGCAAGCCTTTGGAGCTCACTGTGTAAGAATTCCTAACATCAGATCATAGAAGCAGGTTTTGCTTTTTAATCCTGATTAAATTACAATGTACATTTAAACATGTCTAGTCTGAAAATTGAACCTAATATGTGATGTGATGAGCACTGGGTGTTATGTGCAACTGATGAATAACTGAACTCTACATCTGAAACTAATGATGTATGTTGGCTAATTGAATTTAAATAAAAAATTTGAACCCAAGATATATGCAAAAATTAGTTGATACCTGATTTTGTTTTAAAAGATTTATTTATTTTTAGAGAGAGAGAGCTCATATGCCCATGTGAGGGTGGGGAGGGGCAGACGGAAAGTGAGAGAGAGAATTTCCAGCAGACTCCCCACTGAGCATGGAGCTCGACTCGGGGCTCAATTCCATGACCCTGAGATATGACCTGAGCTGAAACCAAGAGTCGGATGCTCAACTGACTGAGCCACCCAGGTGCCCCAACATATGATTTTTCTTACATAATTAATTTGAAGTAATTTGAATAAGGTGTGCCACTTGTCATTTGGGATGAGAAAGAATTTGGGTCCAAAAAAATAAATTGTAAAGAGTTAGTTATACTTTATAATACAACCATTAATAATATGCTGATCCAGGTTTTTTATCAGGACCCCCACTTGACTTATGTACACCCTGAAATACGATAAGTACCATGTTCTATCATGTGATGATGACAAAATGACGTAAATCTCCCAAGGAGGGTCCTGAGATTATATGAGTATCATAGTGGCCCATGCATCAAGAATGGCTGAGAAACCAGATAAGTCAGCCCAGCACTGCTGACAATCTTGTTTCCCTTTAAGCCACACATCTCGCACATTATGGGAGGTTTGGCTGTGCCACCCATGTGTGCCACCTCTCAGCGATCCTACTTTTCATGTAGTTCACTTTATTCTGGCCTTCAACACTGCTCTATCTGGGGCGTGCTCGTGACTGTCACCATGGGGTTCTCTGAGTTGGCTTCCCTGTGTCTGTCTCCTGACAAAGATTTGCACTCTTGGTATTTGACATTGGAGGCTCCTCTTTAGATATTTTCCCAAAGCTTTCCTTTAGCTTTGTATCTATGGAAACAAGCTTAGAAATGCTTTCTTAATCCCAAAGAACAATTCAGAAAATATCCTTCTCTGGAAGATATTATTCCATTTCAGGAAACTGAAGATAAAAACTAAAGAGCCAATCAAAATGGCACTCAGAATACATCTAGGTGAGATCCATCAGCATATTCTTAATGGTTGTATTATAAGGTAACTATGACAAGTAGTAAACATCAAAGTAATACAGCAGGAATGTGTAGTGTTGACAGCACATTTCCCAACAATTAACTCCTGCACCTTAGAAATAAAACACAAAATTCTGGTAGATATCCTGAATTTGGAATAGTTTTTTTTTATTCTTTTTTTTAAAAAAGATTTTATTTATGTATTTGAGGGAGAGTGAGAGAGAGCATGAGAGGGGGCACAGTCAGAGGGAGAAGCAGACTCCCCGTTCAGAGGGGCTTGATCCCAGGGATCCTGGGACTCGGGGATCATGACCTGAGCCAGAGACAGACAGTTAACCCACTGAGCCACCGAGGCGCCCCTATTCTTAAATAAATATATGCAATTAGAACTTGAACTCAAGGGAATTACTCAAGATAAGAATTTAGTTTTTCTTTATTTTAGAAAAATGTTATAGGACTTGATGGTTGGCAGGTCCCAGCTAGTGGGCCCTTTTCCAGAGTAGGTGTGGAGTTCTCTGTGTAGAAGCTGTATTTGTGGATGGGGGCGGTCAGCAGTAACTGCCTCAGCATAGTGGCCCCTGCCTCAAACAAGAACTTGTTCACAGAGACAAAAGGAGATGTGTGGCAAACCATGGCCTTTTCAGCCCCTGCTGAATGCAAATACCATCTTCAGGGACAGAGCCAACCAAGCAAAGATGTGGGGAGGTGGACTGGGGAGGGCCAGTTATCATGACCTGGTGATTGGCATGGTCTCCAGAGTCCACCTCACCAGCTTGCCCATGTTTGTGTGGGTTTCTAGCTGTGTCCCCTGCAAGGAAGGAAGCGTTGACGTAGAGGGGCACTGCACCTGTGGTCACCCTGTCACACAGAATGAGGTGAGAGAGGTTTGCCCTGAAGCTGTGCAGCGAGCAGGCAGTGCCTAGAGTGGAACAGATTGAGGTGTGTTTGCTGCATGGTCAGCTCTCAGTTATTCCTGGGCAGTTGATTGCACAGCCCTAGTGCCCTGAGCAATGCACACCAGTCGTGTGTGTGTTCCTGGATGTGATAGCAGGATGGCGTGATAGCAGGACGGGGTGCCAGGCACTTCATCTTCAGAACTCCGAGTGCAGGGAGCTCTCCTCATTCACAGCTGAGAAAACTGAGAGGGGTCTTTGCCAAGGCTGTGCATCCAGCACGAGGCAGAGCCAGGCCATCAATCTGGATGGAGGTGAAAAATGCAGATGACTTTAAAAAAAAAACATCGCTTCATTCACGTCTTACACCTTCCTTTTCTTTGCTAATGCAGTTCCTAGAAGAATATAATTTGGGGCACCTGGGTGGCTCAGTTATTAGGCGTCTGCCTTCGGCTCAGGTCATGATCCCAGGGTCCTGGGATCAAGCCCCGTGTCGGGCTCCCTGCTCGGCGGGAAGCCTGCTTCTCCCTCTCCTGCTCCCCCTGCTTGTGTTCCCTCTCTCGCTCTCTCTGTCAAATAAATAAATAAAATCTAAAAAAATATATACATACACATATGTATATGTATATGTATAAAATTTAATGTAATTCCCCAGAGCCTCAGGTCTTCATAGCCCTCAGTGTTTTATACTAGGGAGAGACTGATAAAATGGCTTTGCTGACAATCCCTCTTCTGGTAGACTCTGGCACCGAAACTGATTTGATAAGGAATTGCCACTGTTTGGTCAGTATCAGTTATTGAAAGGCTGTACTAGACACAGTACCTTGGGCTCCTGGGGCTCAAGGCGCAGTTGCTCTTTTCTAAAGGCCTGGACAAGCCAGGACAGAGACACAAAGTCCGTAACCATAAACAACAGAGCATGTGAGGTTCAGGGGGGAGGTGGGCAGTGGGCTCTGAAGCATGTTGGGAGCAGAGGTCACTGTGTTTAGGTGTCCGATGAGGCTTCTTGTGGAAGTGAGCTGGGCGCCGAGGGAAAGTAAGGCTTATATTATTTAACTTTGCTCTGTGTGTGTGTGTGTGTGTGTGTGTGTGTGTTAGGTAAACCCGATGCCTAATGTGGGGCTCGAACTCATGAGATCCAGAGTCGCATGCTCCACTGTCAGCCAGCCAGGCACCCCTGCCTCACATTTTTGGAGTTATGAAGTCTGTGTATGTTCCTTGCAAAAAGGCGTTACTGAAGTATCAAACACCTTCCCAGAGGCCGCTGTGAGGACTTGAGTGTATTTCCTGAGACCTGCTTCTTTGCGTTCGCGTGACTCAGGTTGTTGCTACGCCCACTGGGGTGTGGGTGGGAAATCTGAGGATGGACGTTACTCCTGGTGCTTCACCTGCTGCTGGCCCCAAGGTAGGCCCCCGGTGAATAACTGCTCGGTGAAAGAGTGAGTGAGTGCCGTCCCTGGCGGGTGGGTTTCAAAGACGACACAGGCTGGTAGAGGCAGCTGGTGACGGCTTGGGCCTGGCCCGCGTGTCCACGCGACAACTTTCTTGGGCCAGCCGACACTGGTTCACGCTGTCAGATGTCAGCTCACGTCACCCGGGTCTTAGAGTCCTCTGTAACACCTTAGTTAGAACTTCCTTTTGCGGGGCGCCTGGGTGGCTCAGTTGGTTAAGCGACTGCCTTCGGCTCAGGTCATGATCCTGGAGACCCGGGATCGAGTCCCGCATCAGGCTCCCAGCTTGGCGGGGAGTTTGCTTCTCCCTCTGACCCTCTCATGCTCTTTCTGTCTCATTCTCTCTCTCAAATAAAGAAATAAAATCTTAAAAAAAAAAAAAAAGAACTTCCTTTTGCCCCCACAGCTGTCAGGGGCTGGGGTGAGGCTGCCGTCAGCCTCCACCTGCGGCTCCCGGGAGCCTGAGCTCGCCCTGCATGTGTTCCTCTGGCATCTGGGGGGACTGCCCTTCTGACCTGGAGGTCCTGGGGGTCGTGGTGGAGGACGGAGAACATGCGCCCAGCTGCCACCCCCTGGACCTCTGTGCCCTCGTGGGAGGGCCCCTCCTGCTGCTTAGCGGGTGGGTTAGGTCCACCGGGTTCCTGGTCCAGGACGGGCGTGGTGCCTCCCCGCACACTCGCTGGGTGTTCTGCCCCACGGGAGGCGAATCCCCCCTCTTCGCCCAATGAGGGTGGATATGTTGATGACCAAATATCTTGTAGCCGTTAACTGTTTTGATGCCACTTTTCCAGTAAAAGGAGTAGTTGAACCAAGAGAATGTTATTGCTGAGGTGTGGACTCCTCACATTTGGGAGCTGGGGCCTTGGAGAATTCCTGCTCAGCTTCTGATCCCTACAGGCAGAGAAGCGATTCCTCACACATTAAATCACCCAGTTTACTGAGTGCTACTGTGCGCCAGGGGCTCTTGGGGGAGCTGCAAAGTCCTGACAGAGGAGGCACGGGAACGTGAAGATGAGCAGAAACTGTGAAAGTTCACCTGGGGGGGAGTTGAGGGGAGCTGGCCGAAGGGTGTTTGTGCCCGGCCCCAGGTCTGAGGTATTGGTGGGGACCACTGTGAGCCAAGAGCTGTCCTTGCTGGCCTGGTGCCTGTATGAGGTGGAGCTGTAGCTCCAGGACCTGCCACGAATGGTCACCCAGTGGCCTGTAGGTGCTGCAGCTGGGCAGGCTTTCCTGCTACACTGAATAGTCTGGTCTGTTCATTGCTCGGTTCCAGTTACTCACAGCTTGGCTCAGGCATGGACCTTCCTATGTAGAGCACTGCACACATGCACCATCTTGAAGCTTTTAGATTGTTGCTATTTAGATGTCTGAGAGCCAAGAATCCACTCCCAGGAGAAGAGAAATGGTCTGGGTTAGTGGAGAATGAACAAAGTATCAACATCAAAGTAAAAAAACCACCAAAAACAACGATGTCTGCCCACCCCGGGTTCCCCTGAGGTGCAGCCAAGGGGTACACCCTGCCCCTCCTGGGCCTGTTTGCCATTGTTTGTTTTATTTTCTCTAGTGTCTGCTCTGAGACATGCCTCGCGTGGGCTGTACCTGGGGTGGTGCTCCTGGTAAGTGTTGGCAGGATGGGCCTCGGAACAGACCTGCTTTGCCCATACCTTTCATGTCTGCATATGGCTGAAGCCACCCGAGTCCAGGCATCACCAGCTCCTTGCTCTGCATGGCCTCCCATCTCTTCCTGCTGGGGTGGGAGCTGCTTGCAGGGTGGGAGCTGAGGCAGGGTGTGGAGGCCAAGAACAGAGCCACGGCGGGCAAGAGCCCAGTGGTACTCCCTTAGTGGGACTTACGTGGTAAAAGGAGTAGTAATGTGGGGATGCCACCCAGGTGTTAAGCATCCGACTCTTGGTTTCAGCTCAGATAATGATCTCGGTCGTGAGATCGAGCCCCGCATTGGGCTCTGGGCTCTGGGCTCAGCGCAGAGTCTGCTTGGGACTCTCCTCTCCCTTTCCCGCTGTCCCTCCACCCCCGCACCTCTAAAATAAATAAATAAATCTTTCAAGGGAAAAATAAAAAGGAGAAGCAGTGTGCAGGAGCAGGGGTCCTCCTTCCCTCCAAGGGTGCGTGCATGTGCAATCCCTCGCCAAATAATGGCACAGACTTGCCTTTTCCTTTCCTCAGATCTGCTCCAGGCCCACAGAAGAGCCAGAATTGCAGGTAGAGGTAGGTAGAAGGAATGAGAGTTGCAGGCTGAGCATCTGGACATGGAGCTCCATCAAGTAAAGTCCTGGTGGTGTCACCTGCCTCTGTCTACCCAGGTGAACCCTTGTGTGGACACGCAGCCTCTTCTTACCTGGAACAGCTTGGAATGGTGGAGGAAGCATGTGTTGGGGGAAAGACAGACCAGCTTTGAGTCAAGCTACGGGCATATTATTAACCTTCTTGAGTCCAGGTTTCTTTTTCTGCGAAATGGGACTAGGCATTGCTGTAGGCAACTGGGGGAAGTCATTAGATTGTATTGTTTACTTTTGGGAGTGCTCAGTGAGAAGAGGGGAATGATAAGTAAGAGAGTCCATGTATGAGAGGACCTTGTTACTTGTGAAAAATCGCCTTTGGGAAAAGATAACCTACTTGTCATTAACAAGCATTTGGGTAGAATCTGCATACCAGTTGGATTTGGTCATCGTTTTATTTGGCTACAGTACTAAACCCTTTTTGGCTTAGTAGCATTATCGGCTCTCAATTTTAAGAAAATTTCCTGAGAATCTTGGGTTCTAAGAGTCTTCCAGAGGCTTTGTAGAAGATACAGTCACTGCTCCTGTTCATGTGGTCCGTCTGAGAGAGAAACTGTTTTATTATTGGTGAGAGAACTCATTTTACTTTCATCTTTTTCTTACATTATTCAGCCACAAAACCTCTCTGTTATGCTTGTGTGCATTGGCATCCATCTCCGTGCTTCTGCAAACACCTGCAAGTGGGAGGCAGCCGGGAAAAGAGCAGACCCTGGAGGGTAATTAGCTCGCCTGTGGGTGGGTGGGATGTTGGCGATGGGGCCCTTGATTTTCAGGCCACTCTCCCCTCTGGGCAGTGTCGCCGCCTGGAGGGGACACCCTGGGAACGGAAAAGGGCTGGAGTGGGGTCCATGCAGCTGTGGGTGGGCAGGTCCCAGTCAGCCAGGGGGTGGGCATCCTGCTCACTGTTTCCACCACAAAACACAAAACCCCTTCTAAGCGTCTTAGGAATGGTGAGAGGCAGAGCTGGCCTGGCTCCTTGCAGGGCTTCTGGACCCTTTTTCTGTTTGAATAGGCAAAGAAAAAGAGGCATTGTTATGGTGACACGATCTTGCTCAGTATTCTGAGAAAATAAGAGGGGAGCAGAATTAGACCTGGAAAGGTCTGGTACGTGTATCTGTGAATGTAGTGTGTGTGTGTGTGTGTGTGAGTGTGACTGTGTGTGTCTGTGGCTGGGTGTATCGGTCGGTGTGCACGTGTGTTCTGAAGCTGGCGGGAAATCTATGGATACGATGAGTAAAGGGTGTCCCAGCTCCATAGCCGTACTCTGGGTGGTCAGCCAGGGGAGTGGTGTGAGCATTTCGGAAATGTTGCCTTTGTTTCCATGAAAAGGGTGGATAACACCATCAAAATTGAGGAATTCCAGTTTTAAGCACCAGGCTCCAAGATGGACTGCTTCGTGGGCTTGCTTCATGGATGTGACTGCCCAGCTTTGGAGTGGCACCTGGTTTGAGACCCTTCCTGAGCTTGACTATGAGACTGCAGTGTGAACAAATCGACTCTGGTGCTGTGCCCAGCCTGCCAGGGGAGGGAGGGGGGTGGGTGCCATTGGAGAAGGACGTGTGTCTGGTGGAGAGCCCAGGGTGGAGCCAAGCGTCTCACCCAGATGTCTTTTTCTTTCTATGATCTGTGGTCATAATTAGTATTAGTAGGTGGTTGATACTTAAAATGAAATATGGCCTTTCTTAATTTTAGAGCAAATAACAACACAAATAGATTAGCGCTCAAATTAGCATAGTGCGCGGCTGGGTGAAGCATGCATAACTGCTGAGAAACAACTGGAAATACCACTGGTGGAAGTCTCTGGGATGCAGTTTTTTACCAGTTCCCTGCAATGGACAGAACGAGGCACACGTGGACAGCAGGTTGTTGTTCCAGAGTTGGGATTCAAGAGTTAATGGCGATGCATGTCTCGTTCCAGTCGAGTCTCAGCTGTGATTAGAGCAGCACGGAAAGTGAGTAAAGGCTTCTTCCTGCTGCCTTTCCTCGCAGAGCCTGTCATCTGTAATTTCCAGGTGATAAACGCAGGACTGTTAATGTGAGTGAGTCTTGGGCTTACTTGGGCTTACAGTGTGGGGCTGCCCTTGTCCCTGCATCCAGCCTTCCTCTGGGGTCTTCTGTGGGCACTGGAAATGCACTGGAATAATCCTGGCCACGGAGAAGGGCGCATGTGGCCCTCTGAGCATCTGGGCCAGCGGGAGGGGTGGCCAGACTGCTTGGGCTCCTCGACAGACCCTTGGTGGTTTGCGCCCAGTCTTCCCCCGGCGACAGTCTGCTGGACTGGAGTGGGGCCTTAAAGGTCAGCCAGCCTGGCCCTGATCGCTCATGATACTGAGACTGGACGAGCCCATCGCCTTTGTCGGGGTCCCTGCTTCTGGGGGAACCAGACTGGATGCAGGTCTTGCTAACTCTCAGTGGTGGCAGGCTGTCTCTTGGATGGTTTTTGGCCATTTCCCTTCCAGGCCGTTGTACCTTTTCCACCTCACAGGGCCTGGCTCAGGTGCTGAGAGAGAAGGAGGTGTGAGTGAGTGGCCCTGGGAGCAGAGCTGTGTGGCATGGGGAACAGGGACACAGCAGCAAATGGGGTGCTTGGGTCAGTTCACGGATGAAGAAAGTAGCGAAGATGTGTGTTCCTACCAGACTAAGACATGAAATGATATTTCTCGTGAGATATTGTTTCAGGAAAGCAGACCCTTTGCTTTGAGTTGGGGCCCGGGGTGGCCAGCCAAGGAGCAGCTCCCTGGGTTTGTGCCCTCCGCCTCCCTTTAGGGCTTCTCCTGGGTGGGGTGGGGACTGTAATATCTTGCTCTTAAAATTGTTGTAAGGGCAAAGTGAGACTACTTACTCTCATGAATTCATGGTAATGCTGTCCCCTGACTCCACTCCTCTGGTTCTGCAGCAACATTTGCTTTTGTAGCCTCTGCAGGTCCTGTTTCTGTGCCGTTCTCAACCCATGTTTGTTTCAGAGAATGCTTCCAACTCTAAGCATTTTAGAGCAATTCCCTAGTGGGCAAATTAATAACCAGGGCTTTACAGTGACCCCGGGGGTGGATTCCTTCATAATGAATAACCTCCTCCTAACCTGCGATTCTCTCGCATGCGTCTTGCTGCCCTGGAGCATCTGCCAGATACAGGGGTACACATAGAGGAAATGGCCAAGGATAAAAAGGTAGATTTATGTGGTTCCTCATCTTGAGACTCTCCTATTCAAGAGAGGAAGATGTGCCCCTAAGTTGACAATCACAACACATGTGGTAAGTCCTGCAGTGGGCACCTGAACGATACTAATCTGCCAGTCTAGTCGGGATTCCGTGGGCGACTTCTGAGTGGGGTCTTAGTGGATAAATAGGAGTTTGTCAGTTGGAAAAACAGGAATATAGGTATCGTGCTTTGTCAGAAATATGCTCTCAGTGTTGCTAGAAGGCCTGATGTGTTCAGAATACGTCAGGTTTTGTTGGCTTGTGGCCTTCCCCTGGGGTGGGTGTGAATATAGCATCAGGGGGCCTGGGGAGGGTCTCATTTGGGTCTCGATCTCACCCTCCCTTGTTCATATGTTCACCTGACTGGCTCACCCTGTGGAAGGTGGATGTTTCTCTCCATGTCCTTTCTTGATGCACTTGAACACAGGGCAGAATGTCCACCTTCTCTGACCTATCACTACCCCTCTGGGGAGGGTAACTGCATTTGGGGTCGCACTCACTTCACATTCTTGTCTGTCTCTCCTTATGGAGGACAGGAGTCTGCTTCCCTCCACCTTCTTTCTGTGGTCCTGGCGGCACGTGCGGGCCATCTGTCCACTTTGGGCCTCACGCAGTGGGTATTAGGCACAGTGTGTGACAGAAAGACCCAGAGGTCCTATTTTAGTGGTGATGCTGACAGAGCCCTGTGGGGCTCAGGAGATGTCTACATGGATGGCCCACCCCCACCTCCCTCTGCTGCTCTGGAAGGTGTCCTTGGGCAGACGGCCCCTCCCTGTTGCCGGAAGGGACAGGACGTATGCGAGTGTCCTCCCGATGGAGACGCCAGGCCACGTACACTTACTCCCTCTCAATGACTCAAGCCAGGCTTCCAAATTCAGCATCATCTCAGAAAAGCTGAATCCAAAGAGCCTGTGTGGGTCTGCTTTGTTTCTTGGACACTCAGGAGTCGGCAGATGTAATGGCCCCGGACGGCTGCACTGTTGTTTGTAACACTGACTCCTTTCTCTCTTCTGTTTTTCCTCCCCAGGCTGTCTGTTTGAGGACGGCCTCTGCAGACCATCTGAGACCTGTGTGAACGGTAAGTGTGCGGGTCCCAGGTGACACGCGGCTGTGGGTCTGGGTGTGCCTCGACCCTGACAGCCACCGACCGACGGGCTCACCACGTGGAGCCAGCATTCTGGGTGAGGTTCATTTCCTGCAGTGCCCCTGAGGAGAGCTGTGGAGCTGAGACTTCTCTGGGCGTTAGAAAAAGCGTGACGGAGCCGTAATGCAAGTGGAACGAACACATTGTCGATGTGCACGTCTGTGTGTCTGTGTCCACATCTGCGTCCATACCCCAGGACTGACAGCAACTCACCAGCAGCTTTAGAACAGTAGGCAGTGAAATCGGTGCCCTGACTCTGGCTGGACCCGCTACATCCCTCAGCTCGGTTTTGCTCCTTCAGCAGGAAGCCATTTATCCTTTAGACCGCCTGTTTCTTCTCTCGTTAGGCAGAGAAAGAAGCGTTTGGTGTTCTGTGTTTTCAGGTAGGGCTCTAAGCCCCCAGGGGACGGGAGTCCTCGGGTAGCCAGGTCAGGAAGAGAGAGGCACATCTGCCTTGCTCACAAGGGCTGCCTCTCAGCAGAGACCTGGGGTCCTGTGTGATGGCCGCAGGTCTGGGGCAGTGTGCCCCTTGGTAGTGGCCTTCAAATGCTAAGGGCGGAGTTAGGGTTCAACGTCCGCACAGGGAGTTCGCCCAGGGCGGCTTCTCCTGAAGGCACACTGGGTCTGCAGGAGGCCCCGGTAGCTCTGGGAAGACCAGCGTGAAGGGCAGAGGCCTGCCTTTCTCTCCAGGTGGTTTGTGCAGTGTGTTTACGGTGCCTCTCACTCCCCCAGCTCTCTGTGCCAATAGGGGTGTCCAGGTGGAGCCCGATTCACAGAGGACTTGGACCCTCTGCACGAGCGAAAGGCGCCTTCGGCCTGACTGCGCGTGAGCTCATCTGGTCCTTGCGGGACCGACATGGGACACCACTGGGGGGTCTGAAAGTCAAAACCCAGGTGCTGTGCGTCCTAGGAGAGCACAGCCCTGTGTACCGCACCTGGGATTTCGGGGCTGGGAACAATCATGCTTGTGTCCCGGTAGCTCATGTGCCCTGGGGACAAATCGCTACAGCTCTGGATAGTTCTGTTTTGTGGGTTGTCTTTTTTTTGGCTGTTGAGGGGTTTGGGGGAAGAATTCTGTGCAGCTTGTGCTGATGGAGACCTAGGCTGGAGGGAGAGTGTGTTAGAACCTCCATGATGGCCGGATGTGGAGTGGGTAGCCGCGGGCCCGGCCAGCCTGGGCACGTCCGACTCTTCCACACGGTCAGGCCTCTCCCTGCGCCTCGCCTCCCAGGCTGCTGGTGATTGTTCCTTGTGCAGCTTGTATTTGGAGGCAGCTTTTAAAAAATAATCTTATTTTTAAAAATATGCCACCTGCCCTCAGTGAAGTTTGATTATAAAGGAAACAGATGTGTGTGTGTTTAATTCAGTTGGAGATGTAAATGGCACTCACACAATAAAAACTATAGTTCTGTTCCCTCTCCTTTGTCCTTGACAAAAACCAGGCCTAGAAGTCTTGACCCTTCTGGAGGTTTTTCTTCCCTAGCCTCAGCTCGCCTCCTTGGCGTGGAACCACATTAACGTACACAAGATAATAGCTTCGAGTTCTTTGGGAAAAGAAAGTACTTTAAATGTAAATATAAATACGCAGGCTTTGATTTCTGGAGACAGACAATATTTGGTATTTTTTCTGTACGGTTAAGGTCTAGGAAACAGCAAAGCGGGCGTCATCCAGTCTCACAAAATTGTGTGCTATGAATAGCAGATAGAGAGTGCCAAGGAAGATGTGCCGCCTGGATCTGTGGTTTGCCACCGCATCATTCAGCCTACCAGATGGTGGGGCAGGGAGGTGTAGCCCAGCAGCTTCGTGGGGACGCAGAGGGCAGGCCATGGTGTGGAGTCCAGAATGTTCTGTGGTCAGACACAGGTTTCCTCTCTTTTCCTAACCGTCCCCTTCCATTTCTTGGGATACAAAGAGAAATGTGTAAGCCTATTAACTTATATATGTTGTCAAATTGTCCAACAGACCTTTTTAATCACAATTAAAGTGTTTTCATAGGATAAGATACTTTATAAAGAAAGTCAAAAGATAAACACACTTACCAGGTCACACCTATTAGGATGGCATCTGTAAAAAACAAAAACAGGAAACAGCAAGTGTTGGTGAGAATGTGGGGAAATCTGACCCCTCGTGTTCTACTGGCAGGAATGTAAGATAGCACAGCTGTCTAGGAAAAGAGTGCGAAGGATCCTCAGAAAATTAAACATAAAATTACCATGCAATCTAACGATCTCAAAAGAATATCCCAAAGAATGGAAAACAGGGAGTCAAGTAGATATTTGCACACATGTTCACAGTAGCATCGTGCACAACGGCCAGGAGGGAGAAACAGCACAAATGTTCATCACAGATGAATAAACAAAATACAGCATACACATACCGTGGAATATCATCAGCCTTGAAAGGGAAGGAATTTCCAGCATCTACTACGACATGGATGAACCTTGTGGACATCGTGCTCAGGGAAGTTAAACTAGTCACAAAATGGCAAATGCTCAGGGGCGCCTGGGTGGCTCCGTCTGTTCAGCGTCCAGCTCTTGGTTTTGGCTCAGGTCATGATATCAGGGTCGTGAGATCAAGCCCAGTGTGGAGCTCTGTGCTCAGCCGGGAGCCTGCTTGAGAGTCTCTCCCTCTGTCCCTCCCTCCCATGCTTGCTCTCTCTCTGTCTCAAATAAATAAAAAAATCTTAAGAAAGGGGGGGCAGTGCTCTGTGATTCCACCTCTGTGAGGTCCCTGGAGCCATCACATCCATAGAGACAGGTGGGCACTGGGGGACTGGGGGAGGGGGATTTAGTTCATGTCTAATGGGGGCAGAGTTTCAGTTCGGGAAGACAGAAAGTTCTGGAGATGATGGTGCTGATGGTTGCACAACCATGTGAATGTGCTCAGTGCTGCTGAATGGTACACTTAGAGATGGTTTAGATGCCACATTTTATGTTAGTAATGTTATGTTATTTAATGTCACAATTAAAAAAAAGATAACCAGACTGGGAGAACCATTAGCAACATGTTGGTGGACCAAAGGTTCTTATTCTTAATGAAGAGCTCCTACACCTTATAAGAAAAAGGCAAAGCATCGAATAGGAAATTGGGCAAAGATGTAAATGGTAATTTGCAAAAGAGGAAATGAAAATGGTCCACATATTATATGAAAATATGTTTATCCTCAATACAACTTAAGGAAATTTAAATATAAACCACACCCAGCAGATTGCCAGACATTAAAAAGATGAATAACACATCCAGCGCTCGGGAGAACTCAGGGAGGTGGGCACAGACCCACTCTGCTGGTAAGCATGTGAGTTGGTCACAGTCTTTTGGAATGTAATCTGGCAATATCTATTAAATGACAAATATAATTTAATTTGTTTTGGGGATTCACATATATAAAAGTAAAGATATACAACAGTATTTATAGTGGCAAAAACTGTAACACCTGTAAATCCACTGATAGGGGAATGGTTTCATAAATTATGGTGGATCTGTAGTATAGAAAATTACACAGCTACTTAAAAATGAGTTAAATGTCTGTTTCCTGCCCAGGAAAAATGTCTCTTATGTGATAAGTAGAAAAAGTAAGTTGCAGAGCAGTAGTTATAATACGATCCTGTTTTCTGGAAAAGCCTATATATGTGCTCCCCACTCCCACCCCCAGCGGATGACCAGAAGGGACAATGACAAGCACCACTCGTATCTTTTAGGGGAACTAGGGGCAATTTGGAGAGGGTATATATGGGGGGGATTAACTTGTGTTTAAAGATCTTTGTTTATTAAAGCAATCTTGTGTTACTTTTGTAATAAAACTTAGCTAACAAAGGCATTTCAGAGTCTGCTGAACTGATTGGGAAAGGCAGATCTGGTTTCGGCCTGCTGACTCAAGTGCTGATCTTTACCAGCCAGGACTCCAGCCAAGCCCGAAGCCCCCACAGGGGTGACCCTGAGGAGCCATGAGACCCCTGTTCTGGTTTCAGATGGAAGCTTTGAGGTGGAAATGTCTTTAGGTGTCTCAGGTGGGTGGTCAAGCAGATAGTTGGTACCTGGGGTGGGGATAGTATTGGGCAGGGAGCTGGACAAGAACCTGTGCACAGGAAGGCAGGGAGTGGGCGCTGGGGCTGGGGGAGGGGACGGCACCCTGTCCCTCCTGGACGGCCTTCCAGCTCCAGTAAACAGCATCTGTCAGTGGAGGAGGGGCCTCAGTGGGCCCGGCTGTGTGTGGAGAGGGGCTAAGGCCGAATCTGGAGGAAAGGCCAGCTGGGGTCAGGTCTAAGGCCACGCACCGCTGCCTCTTTCTTGTTTTGGCCCTTCCCGGGGTGCTGCTGCTGGTCCTCAGTTGGCACAGTCTCTGAGCCCCCAGCATGTGAAGGAACCTCCCTCCCTCCCTCCCCTCTTCTCTCTCTTTCCCTCCTCTCTTCTCTCCCCCTCCTTCCTTCTGTCCTTCATTGCCTTCCAAAGCTTTCTTGAGGTATGAAGGAAGCCGACCAAATAAGTATTTTTGTTGGAAGTGCTCAGAACAGTTTTTTATTTTCATTTTCATGTTTAGTGATCACAGGCTGGGTCTGTCAACTGCAGGTCATGATCTACTGGGGTACCCAGCATGCTGCGGAAAATTTGATAAACAGAGATCCTCTGTTTTATTGCTCTGAGAAAAATACAATAAGCTGTAATTTGACCACTGGTGGGCAATGAAAAAGTATAGTTGGTTTGAAAAGAGATTAAGTAGTAGCAATAAAACCTCTGTCATATGAGTTGTGACCACCTGGAGAGCCTGAGAAAGCCTGTGGGGTCTGGACAGCCTGAGGCCCCTCTGGCCCCTGTGGGGTC